>NC_064645.1:428861248-429164279 GCF_023864345.2 Schistocerca serialis cubense
TTATAATATTGAGATAGCCTTTACCTTCAGTATTCGTACAAAACATCTGTTATTTTCAGGTAATTAAAGCTTAAAAACCATTGAATATCAACATTTCGTCACGCGATCGAAAGCGCTCTGTTGTTTGCTGAAACTCTGGTGATGTCACAGACTAGGAGCGAGACGAAGCGATAATTTGCGTGTGTTATAGGAAATGTTGACCGAGCTTACTGGGCTTTTTCTGCAAATAATTTAGCTGTTTAGTGGTGGGAAACGCATTTACAACTCTTAAGTAACAATAGAAAGGAATTTTGTGAACACTGTTAGTAGAAACCTTCCGAAAGTTTATATGTTTACTCTTCACCAATTTACAGTGGCGATATGTGCACTTTTCCCTTCAACATCATTAAATTCGCTCAAAACTCAGGGCTCGCAGAACTTTTGCAAATTGGTCCGTATTTTATACCTAGATTGTCGACTATCAATCATGAAACTACTCAAAACATAATAAAATTATTCTTGGCAAATATTATCTCTACTTTCCTTATGCAAGGCAATCTGCGGATATCTAATGTAATAGTGCGCTCTATAGCGTATGCAGTGCGGAGTAAGAAATCACAGGTTCGAATCCTAGAAAAGTCACATTTTTTTAAAAAGTCCTACACGATATACGAAAATACCATTAGCAAGAATTCATTGTAGCCATTCTATCTATGGCGGGATAGTTACAAATTAATCCTTGTCTCTGAGAAATGTACAACTGAGCATAAACGCATTTACTTTGCGTGCAAACAATTCCCTTTTTCTGGAAAGCATTCCTTTTAGTGAAGATATCAGCATCCACCCAAAGTACAACGAGTTGTAGGACGATGAGGTTTTGCGTGGGGAGAAATACAAAGCAAGTACAACATGCAGGTAATACATGCGTAAAGGCTGTGCTCTTTGTGAGTCAGTCTTAAGCAGACTTACTTCATCTTTATACAAGACCAGGAAACTTCAAAAGTTTAAACAATAAAGATTCTAACTGGACAGTAAAAAGTTTATGATCACATTAACTAGAAAATATCTTCAAAATATCCACGGGTATGCTGCCGGTCTATAGTGTCCAACGGGCACAATATTTCGGCGATCATACATGTCGCCATCATCAGGTGAACTGACGGACTGAGCTCCTGTGAACGTGCCGGCACGGAGATCCGTACGCTATGGCTGCTCAGAGGGAACTGGGTTCGGTCGCGGCGGCGGGCGATTTAAATACCCTACGCCGTCCGCGCCCCGCGCCCCACGCCATGGTCGCGCGGTGGAACAGATTGCGACGGGGTCTGAGATGACGTTGGTGTGATGGCTCTGTCCGCCGTGGCCGTCACAACTATACGTTTGCTCGATTTACTCTTGATTAACCCGATCGCTGGTTCCCAAGCCTTGCTAAGATTATAGCCACAGTCACGGTTTATGAGGTCGTCATTGGTGCGAATTTCGATGGCCTCTCTAACAACGCTAGAAAATATCTTTTTGAACGTAACGTGTACGAACAGCGACAGGAAATGGAAGCGCATGTAAACGGCAAGGAAAACAAAATAATATTCCGTTTCTGATCCGTGTGGTGAAGTTTTGTAATTGTGATTTGCTCTTCATATGAGAGGACTGTCGAGTCGTTTTACAGATAACTTAAGATATTCTTTCGGGCTAAACTCGAACCAACAGTCTATGGACATCATGTTGTCAAATTGAACAGGTTACCACTTAATCAACTGAACTGCCAAACAATGCGAGGGAAACTGCTTGTAACGACAATTTTCAGTAACAGTTTAATTTCTTTGAAAGACGCTATTCTTCTGTGTTATAGTGGGAAAGCATATCCACACTCTGTTTGTAAACCATTTTCCGAAATGTAAATTCCAAAACGAGACATCACTGTGAATTACCTTCATGACAGCAGGAGCAGCGAGCTAGCCAGTGACGTCACAGGCGTTACATGACTCTAAAGAAGCGTTTTAGCGGGCTTTCAAATTATTTGAATTTCATTTCCGTTTTTATAAAAGAATACCGAAATTCAAGAGGCACAAGAGAATGTTATGAGCATAAAATGACATAATTAACCATTTAATCCAGAAAACAGTCAAATACCCTGCGATTGCAGGCTTTCTCGGCGTATTCCACTGATGAATTCTTCTCGGGTTATCAGCCGAGTGGTGGCGTCGTCTTGCCGCAACGTTTCGACAAGTTTCGTACCCATCATCTTCTGGCGAAATTCATCAGTCAAATACCCTATTCAGGGCTTCTTACATGTTAGTAAAAATGTTAATAATATACTTTCAGAATCAATAGAGAAAATGTAATCAGTACAACTTAACCGTTGTTTCTCTGTGACACAGAAATTGGTAAGCCGCGCGCTTGTCTTATTACCATTACAGTTCTTTATTCATTTTCCATTTGGGCTCACTGCTCCTAAACAAACTAAATTGCGGAACTCCTTGGCTTCAAGCCTAAAAGCCTCATTGATACTTTACCAAGTGAGACCACTGCCTTTATTCTCTAACACAGAGTACATAGCTTATTCCTAATATAATTCACAACAGTTTTCTCTTTCGACAGTTTCTAACCTCGTCCTATCTTAACACTGTTGCAGTATCTGTACGGTATTTATCTAACACCTTAAAGCGTAAACACTTATTTTGTAGAAAGACCGGACGTGATTGATAAAATCTGATGTCGTATCTCACAACCGAATAACAAGCATTTCACTCGTATTTTAGAGCAATCGTCTGAAAACCAAGTGCATTCTGACAAACTGGTATCTTGTCTTGTCCTGTGGAAGCGATGCACTAAATGATACACAGTGAAGCGAAAACGGGGAATTCGCCGAAGCAAATTTAATTCTGGTGCTTGTAATAACACACACAGAGAGAACTGTAAATGTAATGTTTGAAACTTCGTTTGTTACGCTTTCACGTGGATGACTGTCAAAACGATAACCATTGCAGTAATAACGGACATTTCACAGAAATTATTGTAAGTGTAGTACTGAATATGTAATTACGAATCGCTCAGACTTTAAAATCACTGTTCGGATTCTGCAGTGAGTGTTACTTAAACTTCGCATATTGCGTAAAAGAAGAAACCCGGTTTTACTTGATACGTCACGTTAGCAGATAGTGATTTTTTTTGTCGTTACTCACTTTACCCTACTACGAAAGTCGGATAAACAGTAACAACGCAAAAGACTTAACTGAAGTAGCGCTACGTGAGAAAAAGATATAAATCATTTGTTGTCACAGAGTCGTAAGCCATACTGATGTTCTGAGAGCCAAAAAAGCTTTATATTCTGCTTCTCTGTCTCGCAATATCGATCTGTGACGAACGATAATCTGTCGCCACAGTTTCAAACCTCAACAGGCAGAGGTAGGGCGTGCTCCTAGTCTAACAATAATCCATACACTGGCGGAAAAAAATCGCAACACCAATTAATAATTAAGATAAGTAATGAAATTTCGGTAGTATATTTGTCAAGGAAAAGTATTTAAGTAATAACATTGCAAGATCATAGGTTAATGTACAAGGGTAATTCGGAAAGTAAGGAACGATCGGTCGTGAAATGGAAACCACAGCGAAAAACTGTTTCATTTGCAACAGTTAGCTACAACTTCCAGCTACTTATCTCCATAGTCGCCGATCCGACTTAGACGCTTGTTGTAGCGTTGTACCAACTATCCTATACCCTCGTTATAGACGGCAACTGCCAGTGCTTTCCGCCAATTCTCTACGCTGGCCTACAGCTTGTTGTCTGTGTCAAAATGTTGTCTTCATAGCCAGCAGTTCATATGAGCAGAGATGAAACTCAGGGGGAGACAATTACGGGCTGCATTGTGGGTAATTAAACGTTTCCAATTGAAAACGATGCAGGAGCATCTTCATTGCCCCTGCAGAATGCGGCTGAGAATTGTCTTGAAGAACAAAACGCACGACAGTTATGTAATGTTGGCTGCATAGCTTCAGGCGATATTTCTCACCAGGCCCTCGTACTTGGCGGGAGACACTATTGTTCTAGGTATCTTTATGTGCTCCTTGTGTGCTCAGAACTATAAAGAACGTCGTAACGCGATCGACGGGCACAGTAGAGACACTGCCCAACACACTTGTGCAAAACTTCATCGGATTATCACTGTGGTTTCCATTTCGCGACCGATCGTTCCTTACCTTCCGAATAACCCATGTAAGCATGAGATAAGTCACTGAAAATGTGAAATGCTGTGCATTAATAGCCAGTGTAGCGGTCAGAATGTTATATACATGTATCAAAACTGCATGCATTGTGTTGGACAGGTGCCAAATGTCCATTGCACTTGGCTCGCCAATACAGGGACTATTAATGCTGTCTGTGGATGATGCTGGAGATGTCGTCCAATGGGGACAGATCTGGTAACTGAGCAGGCCAAGGCAACATGTCGACGCTCTGTAAAGCGTGTTGGGTTACAACAGCGGTATGTGGGCCAGCGTTATCCTGCTGGAAAACATCGCCTGGAATATCTGGGATGCTGTTCATGAATGGCAGCACAACAGGTCGAATCACCGGACTGACTTGCAAATTTGCAGTCAGGGTGCATGGGATAACCACGAGAGTGCTCCTGCTGTCATACGAAATTGCATCCCAGACCATAAATGTAGGCATAGGTCTAGTGTGTTTAGTACGCAGAAAGGTTGGTTGCACGACCTCAACTGGTGCCCTTGTAATTGTAATGTAATAAAATTATAATTATTTGTGACACTTTTTCTTTGCTATCTGTGTAATGGAATACAATGAATATGAGCCGTGACTTATGTAAAAAAAGAAACATACATTAATGCAATGGCTCAGCATAAAAGAGAAATAATTAATGTAGGAATATTATTAACAGTGTAATAATTGTTGTTTAAATTAGCCCGACATGTATAAGCACTCAGAAAACTAGCTCAGTTCTTAGGGTAGTTACGTAATCATCGATAATAAATTGTCCTTTTCTTATCTACCCAACACTACAGATATTAGTATTGCCGCGCGGGGTTAGCCGGGCGGTCTAGGGCGCTGCAGTCATGGACTGTGCGGCTGGTCCCGGCGGAGGTTCGAGTCCTCCCCCGGGCATGGGTGAGTGTGTGTTTGTCCTTAGAATAATTTAGGTTAAGTAGTGTGTAAGCTTAGAGACTGATGACCTTAGCAGTTAAGTCCCATAAGATTTCACACACATTTGAACATATATTATTCCAGGCTTGTGAGAAGTCGTGTACTCATTGCTTATGTCAACGTCTACCTGGCGTCCAGAATACCCATCTTAGCTATCATGTTACTGATGCCAAAGACGATAGCACAAAGGTTGATGGCAGTCTTTGACTATTTCTTGACTGTGGGTCTGATACTAGAAGTTCGATAAAATACAGTCACCCTATTCATCAGATGGCGGCCTAGGTCTTATCAACATCCAAGTATGAGTGGTGGATCCTTATAACAATGCGATGCTAAAGTTGTGGACCAAACATCGGCACAGCTTAACGGGCAACCTGATCGACGAGCTGGCTCCACCCATTGCAGTGGCGTATAAATCCTCATAACTTTCCTGCATCACAATTTTTTTCGTTGACTTCCACAAATCTCGTCCACCAGGGCCCCTGCAACAGTTGATGTTTACCGTTATGCGTGGACATACATGGAACGTGATGGAACATCGTCAACCTATGAGAGCTTAGCCCGTAATCTGGCGTTCCCCCCACCACCCCATTTTGGAGCCGACTGCCCGTACGACCTGGTATCTCCTGGTCAACCAAAACCACATGACACAGCAACGACTCCACGCCATTAACCCTTTCGATGCTGCAGATGGGCTCTTTGAATTCTGTGCTGAAGCTTATAACACTCTACTGGCGTCTGTTTACAGATAATTAACAAAAATGGTTTATTACACACAGTATATATCAACCTCTGAAAGGATTTTTAGTAATTTGACCGAGATTACCTAACGGATAATTTGGAATCGAACCTTAATTCCGTAAGAATAAGTGTAGGTAAATAACAGAAAGCATTAATTTTGCAATGGGTGACAGTAAATGATTACTATTTACTGGAATAGTTATGCAGTCGCTACCCTCGTTAGGCATAATAATGCAAAAGCATTATTCGTAAAGAATCTATTTTTATTATTGCAAAAAATGAACTTTCATTAAGCACTGTTCTATGAAGTGCAATAACCACACACGAATGGACAAATTACACAGGGGGAAGCAGCATTTGTTACCTTAACACTTAGGCATACACAAGACTTTCAAATAAGCCCTTTCTCTTGTTTATCTCAATCATTATTTTAGTCTATAATTAATATGGCTCAAACCTGCTCTTCACTAACTACACAAGGACAGACAGTACATGATAATAGTCGGGTACAATAATCACACACATTCACTATACAAAGCAATAAAGAACACACAGTATACAAACCTTTTATCTTTGTCACTCATTGATTACTTCAAGATCCATTAGCTAGAAACCTACTAATCATATTTATCTTTTTTGTAATGTTGGAATAGAAATGTGGTCCCACAAATTATATCTTTCTTTGTAGTAGCAACCAAACTGTTTCTTCTCAACAGTAAATATTTTTGTCATGCATACATTATTTCATTACCAGTTGTTGTGAAATATACTACTAAACTTGAACTGGACATGGGCTTGCCCTATTTCAATAGTTGCCTCTCAAGTACTACAGGTATAATCAAAAGTCACTTGCAATTGGGTTTTTACACTCTCTATAAAGCCAAAGTGTTTTGTTTTCATAAATAAAAGCAATTATAGTAACTTTTTATAATCAAAGGCTTAAGTGAGTACCTTAAACTGGCTTTCCAATTTCTACTGCACGAAGTACACAAAACTCTAGTATTTCATCAGAATGTAATTAATAAATACATTATCTAAGTATAATTTCTCATTTTAACAGCACAAAAGTATGAACTCTTAAAATGTCCATTACCATGAAGCTAACTGAACACTCTTTTCTGTGACAAACTGTGCACTAATTTTGCTC
Organism: Schistocerca serialis cubense; assembly: GCF_023864345.2. NCBI lineage: Eukaryota > Metazoa > Arthropoda > Insecta > Orthoptera > Acrididae > Schistocerca > Schistocerca serialis. Next base: position 428,868,274 of record NC_064645.1, read on the forward strand.
ACGTTACATGGATTTTAAAACAGTTAATTTCAGTAACCTTTTATAATATAATTTTAATGTATCAAGACAAAAAGGTTCATAGTATCACTTGTGAAATAAGTAGGTTTTGAAAGCAATTTTGAATCAGTAAACTTTAGCATTCTCTTTTCCTAAACTGATTTTTAGTTCATTTTCCAGCTAAGTTTTAAAACTTTCAAACCAAGATAGTAACTGTTATAAGTATGAGAAATGAACAATTCTTGACCAGCACATTAAGTGTACTGGCAGAAAACGTTACCACACATCATAAAATTTGCACTGTATTTTTGTTAATACTTTTATGTAAGAATCACTCTCGGAATTTATTAATCAATGGTGAGGATCCTACTTGGATAAGTGCATAGGATACACACATGGGTGGAACACAATTCTTTTAGCTTTAAGATTATATTTTCACTGAGCCAAATACAACATAACTGGTTCGGATACGCTTACGCATCTGACCTTTTGTGAGTGTGACGAAGTGGTTGCGTAATCGAGGTGGCGATTATGTGGCAGCTAGGTGGTCTTTCCATTGGCACAAATAAGCTCAATAAGCTCTATATATTTCTTTTTGGCGTTGATAATAATAATTTCAGAGCTTTTTCCAAAACGAGAGCACCATTTTAGAGCCATATATTATATCCGAGGTCGTTCCATTCCACTGGTAACACAATAGGCCTCATTAGGCACCTGCGCTGTTTACTCGTCAATGTCTCACTGCCGACTGGCTAACGTGCTCTCTCGTTTGGCGCCCAGACGAACGTCACATCCACCTTTTCGTTCGCGCTAACCACATTTTGGCGTGCGCTAACTCACTTCCGTTGTAGAGGGGGAGTACATTTACTTTTCAGTTATAAACTGTGCAAAGTCCCTATGTATGAACCAGTTTCAACATAATTACCAACGGACATACTTTAAAAAACTTTATCACTTAAGCATATTAAGAAAGCAATACAATATTTATCTCATTGAAAGGAAATCTCATCCAAATCATACGAAGAACTTGACACACAAAGAGCAACCATATTACAAATGTTATCGTTTCTCCACAGTAAAGATATTACATGGGAAAGAATATACACCTTACATTATTCAGGATAAATCTGTACAACTTATTTACAATATTAAACAATAGTGTTACAGGCTGGTTTCGTTATGGCTGAACTGCTCGCCACGTGCTGGTGCTTGTGCCGAAAGAGAGCGTTCCAGCCGACATGAAATACCGATCAGTTTTTCGAAAACTATTATGTAAAAAAAATAGATTTTTGCGAATCTCACAGCCTGATATCTTCACCCAATAAAGAACAGATTTTCGTTTCGTTATCCATCAAGTAAAGTGAAGCATGCACGAAATTTTAAAGAGTTCGCAGAGGTAAAAGCACCTTGTATAAACTTTGCATATGGTTGACTTTAGCTCATACGTTGCAGCGAATGAAATGTATACAACATATCCAAATTTTATTTAAAATTGAGAGCAAAATGATAAATCATTCCGTTCAGAGTTACTAGGTTTTGTATCCAACGTACGGTCGGGCGCGACCTGCCACTGTTATGAAATACTTATCAGCCGTTTTCAAGAAAACTATTACGTGAAAAAAAAATCGACTTTTGCACATCTTACAGTATGATATCTTCGCTTGATAGACTGAATTTCTTTTTTCATATGCCGTAGCTACTGTGCTGCATATGATTAAGTAAAACACTGCTCGTAATGTCGTGACGTAGCGTCAAAGAAATGTCTGTATCAGGTCTGGCCAATATTTGTACTCCTGAAGCGCGCTCGCTCTCCACGAGGGCAGTCGAGTTTACTGGGCGCTCCTGCTTCCCCCACCACTGTGCTCTTCTGGGAGCTGTGAGTGAGATGGCTGCATGCCGAAGGGTACAGACATGGGAAACTTAGGAAGACGTGTTTGCAAAACAGTGCAGTTAACTCTAAGAGACGAATATTGCAGTATAGCTTTATAACCAAGTGTTTAAAACATATGTCTATTTTCTGCTTTTCATTTTGCTGCTAAGCCAATTACTTTTATTACTCGGTTAATTAAATACATTTTACAGTGCTAATACGCTGAGCAGGACTACAAAAAGTATTACATATAGGCATTTAACGTAACGATGTGATGTATACAGGGTGGTCCATTGTAGTGACCGGGCCAAATATCTAACGAAATAAGCATATAGCGAAAAAACTATAAAGATCGAAACTCATCTAGATTGAAGCGGGAAACCAGATGGCATTGTGGTGTGTTTCCAGGCCGCTGGATTGGAAGGGTAGGTCCTATTCCATGGCCTGCCTGTACACCCGACCTGAATCCTCTTCACTATTCCCTATGGGGATATCTAAAGTCACTTGTGTATGAGGCCACAGTGGATACAGAGATGAAATTGGTTGCCAGAACTGTAGCTGTCTGTGATGTGTTTCTAAACGCACCAGGGATATTTGTCAGGGTGCATCAGAATCTTGTTCGACAATGTCATGCTTGCATTGAGGTTACTGGCCGTCAGATTCCGCACATTGTAAGATAAAGTACAAATGGTTCGTTCATTGTTCAGTGATGGTATTTGTAGTCAACCGTAACTAATGTAAGTAAAAAAGTACACAGTAATGTAATTTTATTCTCCTTAAGCTGGCTTCTCCGATCCCAGGCTCTCTGCCTCAAATTGTTCAGTGGACCATTGTCTGCGTCCTGTTAAGTTTTTGCACGCTCTTACGGAAACATCCTGTATTTTTTGTGGCTTGTCTCAGCTGCCTCAATAATTATAGCGGGCTTAAACGGGCTGACTCGCGTACTGTAACTTCACTCAGTTGGTTTCCAAGACGCTTCTCCAGACGGGTGTTAAATGAATGTGCGCAACGGAAAATAATACACGCTACATGAAGATCTGGCCCTGTCCGACTACCCCCTGAAGTAGATCTTAGGATCTCTTCATGCTCTTCAACACATAGATTCCAACCTAAACAGAAATGAATGATTAAAGGAACTGATTATACTGAAATGATAAACGTTGTTGCTGCTTATACATTTATTGTTTATTAAAAACAATCTTTATTATAAATGTTTACATTTCCTAACTAAAATTACTGATCCATTGAACAACTCTGCCCTTTTTTATGACTGCGCGATCTAATATAAATAACGTGAAATGACTGACATCATCTATGTACCAAACACAAGAAGACACTACTTTTAAAGATTATTTACAATGGAGTGCAACGTCAGTGGAAATAAATCCTACGTGCTCACAGCTGTTTAGCTTTAGCCGGCCGCGGTGGCCGTGCAGTTCTAGGCGCTCCAGTCCGGAGCCACGCTGCTGCCTCGGGCATGGGTGTGAGTGATGTCCTTAGGTTAGTTAGGTTTAAGTAGTTCTAAGTTCTAGGGCACTAATGACCACAGCAGTTGAGTCCCATAGTGCTCAGAGCCATTTGAACCATTTTTTTGTTTAGCTTTATAGCGCCTAATAAGCCAAAGCAATTAGCAATATCACCGTATATACTGCGTCCAGTGTGTCGGAGTGATGGTTCTCGTGCACGTCTGCGACGATGGAAGAACTCCAGCCACCAAAATAAACTCTTTCAAAGAGTAGGACGGCTGAAGGCGGTCCTCTGACTAGTATACTCTAATACTGTCTTCTCCTCTCTTTGTTCTACAGACGAGAAACGCAAACTCCCAACCACAAGGACGGAGTAAGATAACGTCTCAACGTAAGTATAGGCAGAAGAAGTGCTCTCAATCACTGAATGCTGCGTACTCAACGACTTCCAACCCGGAGGCGAAGCCCAGAATCGTATAAGTTCACAACAATACAGTGCCTAACCATTCTAACTATAAAATTTCTTGAGAGCAAAGACCAACAAGAAGCTGATACTGAGCGACCGTCACACACGGGAGCTCAAAACGGAAGACTGCCTCTCTCCAGCGCTGGCTTCCCACCAAGGCTTGGCTCCCCACCCTCGTAATTCCGAAAGCGAATCATATTCCCGAAACCACGGAATGTTCTCCCTCTCTACAGATTCTTCCGAACGCCGACCAACCATATTTTAGTCTTTTGTCGTCCAGCGCGGAAAGTTTGCTAGGAAAAACCTATACTCGTACAATGGCATGCTTCTGAGTAAAAATCCTTGGAAATAACCCAGCCTGCGTGGTTTTCGAGGTGCCGCTTCTTCGTTCCTCTCACCTGCGTGCAAGATTTTCAGCGATTCCGCAGTATACTCCTTCCGGTTCGGCTACAGAACTGGCAGGTCGCGACTCTATTGTGCTCCAGCGCTTAGGTGATACACGTCCGTCTTGCTATTTCCTGTGTGGGCCTTCCACCCCGGGCTTCAGTTCCACCAACCGTTTCATTTCCACTGGCGTTCCAGCCTCTACTAGTATAGGCAATCACTCATTACGCCGTTTTTATAAAAAAGACACTCTGTCATCTTTCATGCAATAAGCGTTAACAATTATTAACAAGACGTACGTGACAATGTCGGTCTCCTTTATATATTCATATATATGATGTACAACGTAGCACATGATACCTAATTGTGTTTGTAGATCACAGCAAAGTATGTGGATGAGTGCTTGTAAGGTGCGAATTTATAGCCACCTTACAGGTTCACTCGGGAGATGCTCGGAAAGTATGTGGTCGAAACATCAGTTGCACAGAGTTTCTACGGCTGCACGTTCGTAATCTAATGTATCAACGAGCCCGGAAAACATCAGGAACCACAAATTAAGCCTGTTCTGTCCCGAGCTCTCTTCTCGTTTTCAGAAGGAATTAGGTCACACCGGAGAAAAGTGAGTGCAATGAGAACTGTCAGCTCTCGTGGCTGCGGAACATCCCTTATGTTTATGCGCGTCTGGTTCGCCACTGACGTGAAATAATTTCGTCTGCGCCGCTGTTTACTCACCGCGCGGTACATTAACTCTGATTAAAATTCTTTGTGTGTTACACATTGCGCATGCAAATTTGAGCCCTCCTCTTCGTTGCATATCTGATGCTCCCTATGGGAGTTAATGTACTGAATAAACATGAAATTCTGCTGAAGAGAGACACTGCCAAGAGAAAAGAACTGCTTAATTCTGTACTCTGCGGATGTCACTCGCTGCGAAAGAAACTCGGGAAAAACTGAGGATGCATTAAGAGACGTATTCTAATGTTCGGAATACGCTTGATACTGTTTTCCTAATACTTCTCTCAGTATTTTTATTTACAAACATAACTAATGCTTTTTTATTCGCGATGAACTGACGATCCTTCCATATAATTCTACGCTACGGATTTTTTTTTAATCTTTGGAGATCAGTGCCGGCCACGAAAATCGCTTCCCCGTTTTGGGCAGACGACAGACCTGGCTGGACAGTACTAATGTCAACGTTGGCTTCAATCGTCTCGTTCAAGCACAATGGCCGGGTTTTCTCTGTGTATATACCGATGGCTCCAAAATTCCGCAAGAAGAGTGTACAGGATGCGCTTTTTTCTGCCCTCAGATCCAGATCCGCAAAACCTTCAAACTGCCTACGAGCACTTCTATTTTTACGGCGGAGACAGTGGCAGTTTTGGAAGCACTTAAGTTTGTCTCTAGCACTTCCTTCCCCAAGAAATTGATGATATCTGACTCACAAAGCGTTCTTAAAAACATTCAGTACAGTCGATGGAACAAAACAACCAACAGTTATATCTTGGATGTGATATCTGAATATATTCGCAGCACACTCACGGGCCGGACGATCCATTTGTTGTGGGTACCTTCCCACTCTGGTATCCTCTATAATGATGAAATTGATGCATTAGCCAAACAAGCGGCAACCTTAGGCACCGTCCTGGATCTGAACCTTCCTTATACAGATTACTTACGTGAAGTCAAGGATCACGCAAGACAACAATGGCAGGAAATGTGGAACGTTTCTCAACAGACAAAAGGCGGTTATTACGCAGTGCTACAAACTCGGATTCCTTCACAGCCGTGGTTCATGAGGACACATCTGGACCGATCCACGATTTCTACCATCATAAGACTCCGCTTCAATCATGCCTCTTTCCCACAACATCTACATCGGATCAACGTTTACAGCTCACCAGCATGTGAGTGTGATCCTGTGTCGGAAGCTGATGTCAACCACATCTTATTTATGTGCCCCAAATTTGACCGTGAACGGTTGGTCTTTCTGAAGACATTGCTGAGTATGGGCTACCATCTTCCTCAATCAGCTTCTTCTCTTTTGTGTACTAAAGACGTTCGTCTATATAAAGTGATAGTTAACTTCATCAAGAGTAATGGTTACAATCTGTAGGTTTTATTGGTGTACGTAAATTACAAATATGTCTTGCATTTTGGCCGTGCGGTTAAAGGCGCTTCAGTCTGGAACCGTGTGACCGCTGCGGTCGCAGGTTCGAATCCTGTCTCGGGCATGGATGTGTGTGATGTCCTTAGGTTAGTTAGGTTTAATTAGTTCTACGTTCTAGGCGACTGATGACCTCAGAAGTTAGGTCGCATAGTGCTCAGAGCCATTTGAACCATTTTGTGTTGCATTTCTGTATTTGTTTATTCAATTATGTGTACATTGTCACTGTGTGTTGCCGATGGCTAAATTGAGTACACACTCAAAGGCCAAATAAAGAAAATAGCTGTATACAAGCGGAACACTGTTGAAAGGTCTGCTGGCATTACTCCACAACAGAAGAAGCGAGACCGCCGAAACTAATCCGAGCTGATGAAAATTTCCGCACAATTTTGCTTTAAAGACAGATTACTTCCTGTCTCTGTGTTTCATACGAGTGCCCGTTTCTCTGCTGTCGTCGAAAGTATCCTCTTTTTTTACTTGCCACTGTGGTCCTACCCGTCTTCTAACTGGTTATAAGCGGTCCACCACCGCTTGTGGCAACGTCCTGATATCAGAGTACCACTTGCAACCTACATCCATAACTACACTACTGGCCATTAAAATTGCTACACCACGAAGATGACGTGCTACAGACGCGAAATTTAACCGACTGGAAGAAGATGCTGTGATATGCAAATGATAAGATTTTCAGATCATTCACAAAGGTTGGCGCCGGTGGCGACACCTACAACTCATACACAAACAGCAGTTGACCGGCGTTGCCTGGTGAAACGTTGTTGTGATACCTCGTGTAAGGAGGAGAAATGAGTACCATCAGGTTTCCGACTTTCATAAAGGTCGGAATGTAGCCTATCGCGATTGCGGTTTGTCGCATCGCGACATTACTGCTCGCGTTGGTCGAGATCCAATGACTGTTAACATAATTTGGAATAGGTGGGTTCAGGAGGGTAATACGGAACGCCGTGCTGCATCCCAACGACCTCGTATTACTAGCAGTCGAGATGACAGGCATCTTATTCGCATGGCTGTAACGGACCGTGCAGCCACCTCTCGATCCCTGAGTCAACAGATGGGGACGAACAGTTCGACGACGTTTGCAGCAGCACGGACTATCAGCTCGGAGACCATGGCTTCGACTGCCCTTGACGCTGCATCACAGACAGGAGCGCCTGCAATGGTGTAGTCAACGACGAACCTGGGGGCACGAATGGCAAAACGTCATTTTTTCGGATGAATCCAGGTTCTATTTACAGCATCATGATGCTCGCATCCGTGTTTGGCGACATCTTGGTGAACGCACATTGGAAGCGTGTATTCGTCATCGCCATATTGGCGTATCACCCGGCGTGATGGTATGGGATGCCATTGGTTACACGTATCGGTCACCTCTTGTTCGGACTGACGGCACTTTGAACAATGGACGTTACAATTCAGATGTGTTACGACCCGTTGCTCTACCCCTTATTCGATCCCTGCGAAACCCTACATTTCAGCAGGATAATGCAGGACCGTATGTTGCAGGTCCTGTACGGGCCTTTCTGGATACAGAAAATGTTCGACTGCTGCCCTGGCCAGCACATTCTCCAGATCTCTCACCAATTGAAAACGTCTGGTCAATGGTGGCCGAGCAACTGGCTCGTCACAATACGCCAGTCACTACTCTTGATGAACTGTGGTATCGTGTTGAAGCTGCGTGGGCAGCTGTACCTGTACACGCCATCCAAACTCTGTTTGACTCAATGCCCAGGCGTAGCAAGGCCGTTATTACGGCCAGAGGTGGTTGTTCTGGGTACTGATTTCTCAGTATCTATGCAGCCAAATTGCGTGAAAATGTAATCACACGTCAGTTCTAGTATAATATATTTGTCCAATGAATACCCTTTTGTCATCTGCATTTCTTCTTGGTGTAGCAATTTTAATGGCCAGTAGTGCATTTGGTGGATATATTTCAATCTCGGCCTTCTTCTACAGTTTTTACCGCCTAATGCTGCCTGTAGTACAGTGGCAGTTATTCACTGATGCATGAACACATGACCTATTGTCTTAATAGCTTTGCCACTTGGTCGTTTATTCGCCAATTCTGTGGAGGACCTTCTCAATTTCTTTATCGGTCTTTTTATTGTTGATAAACTTCCACTCTGAATTTTTAATTCCTCAGTTGATTCTTCCTTTTATTTCCTTCAGTGCTTCTCCGATGTACGGATTAAACAGTAGGGACGAAGTGCTCTAAGCACTATGGGACTTAACACCTGACGTCATCAGGCCCCTAGACTTAGAACTACTTAAGCCTAACTAACCTAAGGACATCACACACATCCATGCCAGAGGCAGGTTTCGAACCTGTGACCGTAGCAGCAGCGCGGTTCCGAACTGAAGCGCCTGGGACCACTCCGCCACAGCGGGAACGAAAGAATTCATCCCTGTCTTATACCCTTTTTAATCAGTGCACTTCGTTCTTGGTCTTTCATTCTTATTTTTTCCACTTGTTTCTTGCACATATTATATATTAGCCGTCTTTCTATAGAGCTTTCATTTTTTTCTGGATTTTGAACATCTTTCACAATGTTACATTATTGATTCTTAAGTCTTGCTTCCATTATCAGACTGCCCCCCTTGGTGTCTATACCTTTCCTAAACCAAACTGATCGTAATCTAACAGATTCTCAATTTTCTTTTCCATTCTTCTGTGCATCATTCTTGTCAGGAGCTTGGATCCATGGCCTGTTAAGCTGTTGGTATCTGTGGAATTGTGTGGATGATATTTTTCCTAAAGTCTAATGGTATTTCTCGAGACACAATCACTTTCTGTATTCATTAGACCATTCCTGTTCTGCACTTTCACCAATGTTAACAGAAAGAAGAAGCCATGAAATTTAGAGATATGTGGACGGAATCAGTAAATTTCATCCCTGACAGACGACGGTCGAGAATCAGGTTTTACTTCTGACAAGAATTATCTCTACCGAACAAGTGTAACGATAACGCCCCTTTCCCACAGTGATGATGATAAGGTCCCATACTCGGTGTCGTGGGGTTTTCTACCGTGGGGTTTCCTACGAGCAGTGGCGCGCTAAACCTGTCAAGAGGCCCGGGCCGGCAAAACAAATTGAGGCTCCCCTTGCTGCCCCTCCCACCCTCCTCACCACACAGGAGTCTCCGAGAGTTTCAAACGCAAACGGAAGGAAGTCCCACATTGCTTATCATCTTCATTTTGTGTCGTGATAATTTACAAGGTATAACGTTATTTTGCGTAACACTGGAAGTGACTGCTCTCGTAATCTCGTTGCTATTATTTAATACCTATGTTGCCCCTTATACGACGGAAATCATTTCATGCTTTCTGTTGTTCTAATCTATTATTTATGTTTCGCAACTAAGTCGGCATAGAGGGAGCAGGGTGTATAAAAATGAATCCATATTTCCCAAACCAAGAGGAAGGTCACTGTCTACATAAAACTTCGTTCAGTGCATGGTGGAGGGTACTTTACTTACGGATTTCAACAAAAACCACAGTGTTGCTCCAATATTGATGAAATTTTGTACATTTGATCTTCAAAACAAGGGGAACCCCACCGTCTACGTGAAATTTCATGCGGTGTATGGCGGAGGGTACCTTACAACAGAATTACACACCATTTGACTGATTAGTTGGGAGTTGGCTCATGTATGTGTGTTTTCGTGGTGAAGGCATTTGTACAAGCCAACGTATGCTGGATGGCGGAGGGTTGGTCTACCTTTAAATAAATTCAACATCGTTTCGTCGATCAGCATGAAAGTTGGCAGATATACGGAGAAAGAGGAGATGGCATGACAGAGGCGGAGGAGGAGATATACGGAGAGAGGAGAACATGATGGGGGCGGGGAGGGGGGAGGAGGTGTATCCAGAGAAGTGAGAGAAGCAGATTAAAAGACTGAGGGAGCAGCAGGTAAACAGAGAAAGGGGGAAGGTGGTGAATGACTAATGGAACACTGACATAAATACTCGTACATAAATTACGGGTGTTATTGTGAATTTGATGTACTGTTAGAAAAAGCGGCGGAGGAGGTGGGCAGAGACGGGAAGATGGATGGAGAAGGATAGGAGGATGGAGAGGAGGAGAAAGTGTTGTGAGAGAGGGGGGGCAGATGGAGGAGATGGAAAGAGAGACGGATGGGCGGAAGGAGGAGGTGGATAGAGAGACGAGATAGGACTAAATGGACAAGAGAGATGAGGGAAGAGGGGATGAACTGGCATAAAACTGGGAAGAATAAATATCTGGGCAACGCCGGGTTTATTGTTAGTAATTAGATAAAAATTTACGCGACGATGAGCGTGTTCATTTGAAAGAAATTACAGAACATTTTCCTGTGTTTAGATGCGGCGTAAAACTCTAGATAACTAGAATGTTGTTCTTGATGTCTACAGATGATAAAATTCGTTGCTTAATATAGATGACTCCACCAAAGTTCATCTATTTGGAATTTCATCTTTATAAAATGGACTGCATAATAATCAGCTGAAAAATGCTCCTGTTGGGGCACAATTGAGGCAAATATGATCGTGCTTAAAAGACTGACAGAGAAGTGGGCAACCAACTGTCCGAGTCCTCATTCCGCCTTCTTCACCAAAAATTCTGGAAGCTTCACAGGAGGAGTAACCATGTTATGTAAGAAATTTACCAAGTAAAATTTAACTTTTCTTGAGTTAAATATTCAGTAAATAGCAGATTTTGTATTAGAACTTTAGAAATACCGTTAAAAGCGTACTTTTGTGAATGAGATTCACCAAACACAAATAATTAGTTTCGTATGACATAAATGACGAATCTCCAGAATCGGCAAGTTAACTTTGCGAAATTATTGATGCTGGTAAAATGTGTGCTGTATTTACACATACCGTTTTGAAACAACAATACTTCTACATCTACATCCATACTCCGCAACCCGCATGGCGGTGTGTGGCGGAGGGTACCTTGAGTACCTGTATCGGTTCTCCCTAATATTCCAGTCTCGTATTATTCGTGGAAAGAAGGCTCTCTGATTTTATCCTCATGGTCTCTTCGCGAGATAATCGTAGGAGGGAGCAATATACCGCTTGACTCTTCGGTGAAGGTATGTTCTCGAAACTTTGACAAAAGCCCGTACCGAGCTACTGAGCGTCTCTCCTGCAGAGTCTTCCACTGGAGTTTATCTATCATCTCCGTAACGCTTTCGCGATTACTAAATGATCCTGTAACGAAGCGCGCTGCTCTCCGTTGGATCTTCTCTATATCTTCTATCAACCCTACCTGGTACGGATCCCACACTGCTGAGCAGTTTCAAGCAGTGGGCGAACAAGCGTACTGTAACCTACTTCCTTTGTTTTCGGATTGCATTTCCTTAGGATTCTTCCAATGAATCTCAGTCTGGCATCTGCTTTACCGACGATCAACATTATATGATCATTCCATTTTAAATCACTCCTAATGCGTACTCCCAGATAATTTATGGTATTAACTGCTTCCAGTTGCTGACCTGCTATTTTGTAGCTAAATGATAAAGGATCTATCTTTCTGTGTATTCGCAGCACATTACAGTTGTCTACATTGAGATTCAATTGCCATTCCCTGCACCATGCGTCAATTCGCTGCAGATCCTCCTGCATTTCAGTACAATTTTCCATTGTTACAACCTCTCGATACACCACAGCATCATCTGCAAAAAGCCTCAGTGAACTTCCGATGTCATCCACAAGGTCATTTATGTGTATTGTGAATAGCAACGGTCCTATGACACTCCCCTGCGGCACACCTGAAATCACTCTTACTTCGGATGACTTCTCTCCATTGAGAATGACATGCTGCGTCCTGTTATCTAGGAACTCCTCAATCCAATCACACAATTGGTCTGATAGTCCACATGCTCTTACTTTGTTCATTAAACGACTGTGGGGAACTGTATCGAACGCCTTGCGGAAGTCAAGAAACACGGCATCTATCTGTGAACCCGTGTCTATGGCCCTCTGAGTCTCGTGGACGAATAGCGCGAGCTGCGTTTCACCTGACCGTCTTTTTCGAAACCCATGCTGATTCCTACAGAGTAGATTTCTAGTCTCCAGAAAAGTCATTATACTCGAACACAATACGTGTTCCAAAATTCTACAACTGATCGACGTTAGAGATATAGGTCTATAGTTCTGCACATCTGCTCGACATCCCTTCTTGAAAACGGGGATGACCTGTGCCCTTTTCCAATACTTTGGAACGCTACGCTCTTCTAGAGACCTACGGTACACCGCTGCAAGAAGGGGGGCAAGTTCCTTCGCGTACTCTGTGTAAATTGAACTGGTATCCCATCAGGTGCAGAGGCCTTTCCTCTTTTGAGCGATTTTAATTGTTTCTCTATCCCTCTGTCGTCTATTTCGATATCTACCATTTTGTCATCTGTGCGACAATCTAGAGAAGGAACTACAGTGCAGTCTTCCTCTGTGAAACAACTTTGGAAAAAGACATTTAGTATTTCGGCCTTTAGTCTGTCATCCTCTGTTTCAGTACCATTTTGGTCACAGAGTGTCTGGACATTTTGTTTTGATCCACCTACCGCTTTGACATAAGACCAAAATTTCTTAGGATTTTCTGCCAAGTCAGTACATTGAACTTTACTTTCGAATTCATTGAACGCCTCTCGCATAGCTCTCCACACACTACATTCCGCTTCGCGTCATTTTTGTTCGTCTGCAAGGCTTTGGCTATGGTTATGTTTGCTGTGAAGTTCCCTTTGCTCCGCTGGGCATTTGTTCCATTATTAAAATCCACGCCTCATCCACAGTGTTAAGTGGAAGTTAAGTGGAAGACGTGCCACTGCAGCACACATGCGACAGCACAATCGCACTTCCTCCCTATCCCTGTAGTCTTCCGTTAATCCCAGTTTCCGTATCTTCTTCCACAGACACTGGTTAAAGAGAAAATTACAACCGGAAAGTTGTGTTTCAGGGAACACTGAATTCATTGCTTTAATTGTAGCTATTTCAAAATCTAGCACTGCAGTGTTTGGTGACAACCCAGGCATCTTAGATATCAATCCATAAAAAAGTCTTTCATATGAATGTTGACTTTTGCCTGGCAGCAAAGCAAATAATACAGGAAATATCTTAGTTGCCTCTTCTGTACTTACGATGTCGACATGGATTGTGTACAATTGTCAACTGTTTGAACTTTTTCGAACAGCTGTCAAATGTCCCATCCATAAGCACAGTTCCACTGTCACAAAGGATTTTATCTGCTTCTTCACAAGCAAATACTAGAAGTCTCTTGCCTGGAACAGAGCCATCATCAATCTTCAAAAAACTATTACCTTCCGTTTATTTCAAAAGGTCTTCGCCAAGGTGAATTTCCGAACTAGAGCCAGGGTCCTGGGTTGTCCCAATAGCTCCTCTTCTCGCCTTACACAATTGAGTCTTGGAGCCGTCGTAATTCGGAATATATGCCACAAATTCTAATCCTTTGTCTTTCAAATCTTGAAATTCCTGCTTAAAATTTGGGCTACAGGCACTGTCTTTTCTTCACGAACTCTTTTTCTGAAATTATGTAGTCTTTTCTTTATCTCCACATCTGTTTTGTCAGGTGGACAAGAATGTTGCTGTTGACCAACGATTTCACCACTTGCAATTTTTAAACGGCCTTTGCGCCTACTCCGTTCATAATTGACGCACATCCAGTTCGTATATTCTTCATTTTTCCTGTAAATACGGTAGCGATGACCATAGTTGATAAGACACGGCCTCCATTTCGTTGTTGTTATCACTTCCATCGTGTACACTGCATAGAACAGAAGTCGTATAAGAAAACGCACGGAACGAAAGCTATCGACGACGACACTGTCTGAGAAACGGTGACAACACCTGCACTGAGTGTGAGCGACTAGGGTAGACAAGCAGTGGGGGAGGTTCAGTTAGCAAACACCCCGTTAGGGAACAGGTTGCTCGGGACAGCTTCGCTACCTGCTGCACCCTTGCAGGAAACCCCACGTAGCCCCATACTCCAAGGAGCATAGGGGACGATGCGGGAGACCTGTACGGCCGACTAGGCAAGGTCCTAGCGCAGGTGGTTTATGATTGCCTTCCTCCGACCGTAATGGGGATGACTGATGATGATGAAGACGACACAAAACCTAGTCATCTCGAGGCAGGGAAAATCCCTGACCCACCGGGAATCGAACTTGGGACCTTGTGCTCGGGAAGCGAGAACGCTACCGCGAGACCACGAGCTACGGACTTTCACATAGTACTTACCTCTTTCTCCGGCGTCCGACCTGTCAGGGCAAGACTCAGCGGAACCAGGACCAACTCCGAGGATGTCCAGCGCAGTTCTGGTCGAAACGCCAGGAACGAAAATGTTTCATGGACCATAGTCATACAACCAAGAAGATCCGACCATGAAAGCCTTCACTGTATCATTACGTCGCTACTTTAGCATTTCTAAACTGTTTTCAGTGATACAGTTTCGTGTTATTGCTTATTCACTAATTTCACCTTCATCAGTCAATTAATTCATTGCATTTTTGTGAAGTGAATTGAATTCGTGTAATAGCAGGAATAAAAATGACTTCAGCTTATTCAAATTAATCTGAAACTTGATTCTGGCTCAAAACGGGCCGGTTACACAGCAATTAAAAAAGTTTTTGATTGTCTCTCTAGTGAATAATGCATGCGTAGGTGTACTCGTACGTTCATTTTTGTGGCTCAACTAACCAGCTGAAACGTGTGTTACTTGTTATGTAAAGATAAAACTAGCAACAAGAGATATCAGAAATTAGTAAAGAGGTAGAAATTTACATTAGGCAAGAATAAACACCAGAAAATAAGGGGTATGCCAAGGTATAAACAGTGGAAGATTGTCTGAAGAAAAACGAGTAAAAGTAATGACTTGCTTAATACTGTTGAAGTAAACGAGGACAATAACTTGTATATTAACCATGAGAAGTATTCAAAAATGGCTCTGAGCACCATGGGACTTAACTTCTGAGGTCATCAGTCCCCTAGAACTTAGAGCTACTTAAACCTAACTAACCTAAGGACATCACACACACCCATGCCCGAGGCAGGACTCGAACCTGCGACCGTAGCGGTCGCGCGGTTCCAGACTGTAGCGCCTAGAACCGCTCAGCCACCCCGGCCGGCGACAAGTATTCCTTAGATGGCAGTAGCTAAAACAAAATAGCGTATATAATTAAAATTATTAATCTAAATGTTCCTCTGCCTATGTAGCTGAGCAATCAGTACTTCTATCCGCCACAAGGAGGACCCAAATGCTATTTATAGCTCTGCCAAAGCTTTCTCGGTCTTGGAAGGAATGAAAAGGTACAGATATGCACTTAGGTTCTTGATGACAACTGAAGCTATGAGTAAATGACCAGCTTCGGTCTGAAAGAAGTTGAAATTAAAGGGGACATGAACGGTTTGAAGCCTCTTCATAATGCATCTAGTGGAACGGTTTTGATGCCGCTTCGCAAGATGACCCAGCCGTTGACAGGGATTCTCTCGCCTTCCTACCTTGGCTGCCGAATCATACTACATCATAACGAGATGACACATACACGGTGAGGCGCCAACTAATTTTAGACTGATGTAGGAAAAAGCTTTTAGGGAATTTTGAAATTATGCAGCTTCTCTGGCATCTTAATTATTGGGAAAAGGTTTGAAAAGTGAAATGCATTGTACACAGACCGATTACTTTTTCAGAATAATGAAATCATTATTACACTTTTGACGGCAAAGGTGATAGTGCAATGCTCAGTCCTGTAAATAATATGCCTACTGAAGAGCTAGAATAATTTGACCATTCCTCTTCCACAATAATAAACTCGTCTACATCAAGCTGGTGTTGAAAAAGGGGGTGGAGGGGAGGATGATGCAGATAAATATTTCAGTCAATTTATTGTATGGGAAATGAGAAAACATGATGTTTTAAGTGGTGTGTAAATGCACAATGCTCAACGAACGTCCAAGAATTTGTGAACTAGATGACTCAGCCGTGTCTCGAAATTTAACAGTACACGAAGAAAAAGGTTCTAAGAGATCTACTCAGCGTAATGTTGACCATGGATTAATATGATAACTTGATGTGGAAATAGGTGATGGTGTAAATTCTGATTTAGCTCCATGGAACCTGTTTCACTACTGAATTTAATGTAAGAATCCATGTCAGAATTTGGTGACGAATCAGAAAAGAATACCACTCTCAAAAAAATCTCGCAGCGAATTTCGTAAATAATGATGAAAAGGGATGTAATTTTGTTGAGTTGCAGCTGTGAAAGCCAAATAATCTCGCACTTGGTTATGTGCATGCGATAACATGACGTTGTACTCAATGTAAACACAGTTCGCATAGTTGGACAGGTATCAAATTTAAAATTTCCACCGACAGCGTGCTTCTCACCAATAGCGAACGAGCAGCCATTCTATGATTGGTTGGCGTTCAGAACCAAATGGCGGTCGCCACAACTTACGCGGCTTGCTGCATATTACGAGTACAGCAGAACTCGTAAATGTGGCTAATAGAAACACTGCATACATAAAAAGTAACACTTCCTCCAAAAAATATATAAAACACTTGCAATAACAACCAAAATAAATTATAAGAGAAAGAAGGATGTAGTAAATGGTAATAACCACTGTTAATGGTAGAATCAACAACGCCAACGCTGATTATGAACACGCTTCACTAAAAGCACAGTTATTTTAAGAAAAGCAAACATTAGGAAACATCAGCAATCAAAGAAATTAAAATGGGGACTGTTTGAAACGTTTTTAGTCTTTATAAGGGGAGAGCGTTCTGCATTTGCAGCTTATCTCTGCGTGGGCGATGCGCTGGCGGCGTGCTTGAAGCAGCTTCGTCAGTTGTCAAATTGCAGCAGATATGTCCCGTAACTTCCTATAGGTTTCTTCAGGCAGTAATATTATCCTCAGATCCAAGTTAGCATGTCTACGACTATAACGTTTCTCTCACACACGATTTCGCTATCAACATCCCGTATACAGTTTTAAAACGATGTGACATTCGCTTTAACTCGCCGATCGCGAAGCGCTACAGTTCATCCGCTTTTAGCACGCTTATGACGATCGCGTATACACAGTTCTGGCGAAACAGTTTCACAAATAGTAAACAGTTTAAAAGTATTCACAGCAACGGTTAATGTTTTAACGCGCGTGGCAATTCACTAAATTGCGAATAAAGTACATACGTTTATGCAACTCAGTTAAAAGCAAAACAATTTCGTGTTAACAACGACGATTACTGACTACTCGCGTATGCATTTTGTCATTGTTTTTCGTAATACTCCGCGAAGCTCGCAGTATTCAAACAGTATAACTCTTTCTTTTATAATGTTCACGTCAGAATTCAAACTGTGTCCGAATCATGAAAGCTTGGCCGTAAAATAGCGTGTGTTTACATCCGACGCGCTACTAACACGAATAACAACATACGCGTGTACACACCACACCACCCACACCACTACACACCCACTGACTACCCCTGTTTGACTATAGGTCTCGATATCGCTCTTGCAACACAGTTTGTACAACAGTACTGCATATTACATTTAGTCTCTGGCAGTGAATATAACAAAAGAATTACAAAGTAGGTGAAACATAAAATGAAATCTTGGATATTCAGTTAATAAGAGATTCGTGTAGCATATAAACAAAGTAAAATATTGTCACGTTTCATAGTATAAGAACAAAAAAAAATTCTAGGCCATCAAGGATATATGTGTAGGTAAAAGGAAGCAAAAGAAAAGATAGAAGGAAAATTTACCTCTACATCTACATCTACATTTATACTCCGCAAGCCACCCAACGGTGTGTGGTGGAGGGCACTTTACGTGCCACTGTCATTACCTCCCTTTCTTGTTCCAGTAGCGTATGGTTCGCGTGAAGAACGACTGCCGGAAAGCCTCCGTGCGCGCTCGAATCTCTCCAATTTTACATTCGTGATCTCCTCGGGAGGTATAAGTAGGGGGAAGCAGTATATTCGATACCTCATCCAGATACACACCCTCTCGAAACCTGGACAGCAAGCTACACCGCGATGCAGAGCGCCTCTCTTGCAGAGTCTGCCACTTGAGTTTGCTAAACATCTCCGTAACGCTATCACGCTTACCAAATAACCCTGTGACGAAACGCGCCGCTCTTCTTTGGATCTTCTCTATCTCCTCTGTCAACCCGACCTGGTACGGATCTCACACTGATGAGCAATACACAAGTACAGGTCGAACGAGTGTTTTGTAGGCAATTTAGCAATAACTTCACAAAATTATGTCGTAGAGATCTTCCAAATTGAATGAGAGACAGAGAAATCTCAAGGCTAAACATGAAAAGT
Source organism: Schistocerca serialis cubense (assembly GCF_023864345.2). Lineage (NCBI taxonomy): Eukaryota > Metazoa > Arthropoda > Insecta > Orthoptera > Acrididae > Schistocerca > Schistocerca serialis. The sequence goes on from NC_064645.1 coordinate 428,886,962, forward strand.
GCAAACTGGAAACCTTGTCTCTCTTATGAAAGACAGACTGAGATAGATAGACAGAAAGAGAGATATACAAAAAGAGAGAGAGAGAACCAAGGTTGGTTAGTTTGTTGTGTACGTAGCCAGGTAGTATACAGCCATACCACGAATGGACACCACCATACAGGCACACTACACCCCCAGTTCTGACCAGCTGTAATGTAGCACATATGCTGGATAAGGCTCACTCAGCTACTGTAAGATCTTAAAATCTTGACAGCATGAAAGTATTGTTCAGCTGCAACGGCGACGGTCCTGCCAGCAGCTTGAGCGGCACCGGATGATTCCGAACCTAGCGGCGGTTAGCTAGTTGACACAAAGAACTGGTCAGTGTAGGTACAAGGCGGTCAGATCTATTCTCGTTGAGGGACCAGAGGCGGAGAGGACGCTTGGTCAGCGCTAAGAACTGAGATTTCTGTTACATTCAAAAGTGAAGGAATATCTAAATATTAAAAACTCAATCGTAATTCAGCAACACTTCATATAACAAATCTGAGTACATCAAAATCACAAAGCAATAGTAAAGCTACTATTGAAATACTAGTGTCTGTGCTATCTGTAATAATATGGAAGTCAGCTTTCGAATGCATGCAGATCAGTTGAGAACTACAGACATCAGTCGTGAACACTACACAGTCAGAAATAATTTAATGTTAAATTAGAACATAGATTTAGTTCATACCAGGGTAAGATTTCATGTCTTCCACATGAACACCGTCAGTGAATCCAGCACGCTCCTTTCATAGTCAATCATCCATGCATTCTAATTGTTAATTATTAGCCGGCCAGGGTGGCCGAGCCGTTCTAAGCGCTACACTCTGGAACCGCGGGACCGCTGCGGTCGCATGTTCGAATCTTGCCTCGGGCATGGATGTGTGTGATGTCCTTAGGTTAGTTAGGTTTAAGTAGTTTTAAGTTCTAGGGGACTGATGACCTCAGAAGTTAAGTCCCATAGTGCTCAGAGCCATTTGAACCATTTCGTTAATTATTTCTTTAATACTATGCTGTGTGGAAGTACATTATCAGTTTTTTGTTTGCAGTTATTGAATGTAATGTATGTTGTTTGGTACCACTCAAACCAAAAAGAACTGAACTTTATATAATGTACAAATTTTTATTGCAATAGTATAAGGTAAACCATGGTGGTCCATTTGATTAAGCATTCTACTTTATTGAGCATTATAGTTATGAAAGACAGTAAGTTGAGAAAAATCCATTGGCATGGACCTACATGCAGTCACGTGTCTTATTGGCGCTGAGTGGCATTGGTGTGATGTCCAGAGACCAGCTGGGAGCCAGGAGACGGCGTTAAAAGTTACTTCATGTTATGTGAGAGAAGTAGCAGTTACATTCAGAGAGTCATAAGTACAGTTTTCAAGTGGTGGTTTAACTTGGGGAGTATATGGTCGCTCTAGATACAGAGTGTACATAAAGTGCGCGAACACTTTCAATTATTTATTGCACAAGAACCAAACAATGTACAGATATCATACATATTGCATGTGGAAGAGATACTCTGTTTTTTTTATTTTTTTTTTACACAAACATTCGATAAGCGAACCATGAGTGACCCTGCAGACGTCAATACGGTAATCGAATTCCTGCCATACCCGTCCCAGCATGGGATCGTCGACTGTGGCAGTCGCTTCCTGTACTCTCTCCCGGAGCTCTGCTACATCACGTGTTAGGGGTGGTGCATGCACCAGATCTTTAATGTGTCCCTATAGAAAAAAGTCACACGGACTGAGATCTGGTGATCGGGGAGGCCATTTCGTGTAACAGCTGTCCCCTTCTGTAGCACAGCCGATACACCGACGCGGCAGCTCCGTGTTCAGGTACCCACGAAATTCACGATGAAAATGGGGTGGAGCCCCATCCTGCCGAAAGATGAAACGGAGAGTCCGATTGCATTTGAGGCATCAGCCATTTCTGCAACATGTCCAAGTAGGAATATCCAGTAACAGTGCTCTCGGCGAAGAAGAATGGCCCTTACAGTTTTCTACGTGACAAGGCACAAAAAACATTTACCTTTGGGGAATCACGCTCAAATTCAATGCATTAGTTTGGATGCTTCGTACCTCTCATTCGACTATTGTGCCTTTTCACTTTCGGATTAGTGAGAAAAGTGGCTTCGTCGCTAAAAATTGAGCAGTCAACAATGCCACGTTTGCGACTAGCGCTGACTATCAGCAAATAACCAAACTACGCTGTGGCGGTATATATGAAAAAAAAAACTTTCAGGATTTCTTTTCAAAATGACATATGTGTGATATCTGTACAATGTTTGGTCCTTGTGCAATAAATAATTGAAAGTGTTCGTGGACTTAATGTACACCCAGTACTTTAACAATTACGAGTATCGTATTCGCATTTTCGAATATGGATAAACTTTGGGTACACTATGCTTTGACGATAATGTAAATTTGTTCTGAACCAGGATTCGAATCTAGATCTTCTATTTGACACGTGCAGTCACCTCGACCACCTTGGCGACCTGAACACGCTATCCAGACCAACCAAAACTTCCATATGTCACCGCTTTCGTCTACATCCTATACTTACACGGATACTGCGAGTCCTATACAGGAAGAGACATATGATTAAATAGCATGCACGTCTGAAGGACATAGCAAAACATATTAGAATAACACGGTAGTACTTTAACAACTATCGGGACTCTGAAAGTATTTGTGTGTGTGTGTGTGTGTGTGTGTGTGTGTGTGTGTGGGACTTAGTCATAATACGACAGTTGAGATTTGTTGTCGAGTTGAGCTTTATGAACAGTAAGTGTTGGGGAAATCTGATAATTTTTATATTAATGCACTACAGTAAGCTTCACTGTGTAATTTTTTTTATTAGATGATAATTATTATTCCAGAAAGGTAGGAGACGAGGTACTGGCAGAAGTGAAGTTGTGAGGACGGGGTGTGAGTCGTGCTTGGGTAGCTCAGATGGTGCCTGCACGGTAGCTCAGCTTGTTCGGTCAGAGGGTTAGCTGCCCTCTGTAATAGAAAAACTGAGTGAATGGATCAACGATGCACTTCAATGGGTGTCACTAGATATCCGCCCCGAATATAAGCAAAGAGCAATACCGAACAAAATAAGATTAAACAATATATATATATATATATATATATATATATATATATATATATATAGTAGAGCACTCGCCCGCGAAAAGCAAAGGTCCAAAGATCGAGTCTCGGTCCAGCACACAGTTAGTGAGTTACTGTGCTGGTAAACCCCTTATGTTATTTGATTTTCAAACAGCTGAGCAAAACTGAACATACTCACACATTTCTCTCTTTACTTATTCTGATCATCACTAAACTGACACACAATATTTATAGCGCAACGCAATCTGACTTTCAATAATCCCTACAAAAGAATGGCCCTGACTAACAATACCTATACCTTACATGAATCACTTACCTCACAAAAATCTTCGTTACTCGAACTACTGCAATACAGCGAGCGCCAATACTGCCAGCTAAATAAAGGATTCTAACTACTGAAGGCACTAACTTCTGATAGGCATAGTTAGCAAATGAGAGATTTTGATGGAGAACAAACAATGTATTTACCTTAATAGTGTTCAACATCCAGTCTTACAAATTTACTCTCTCTGATGGACCCACGTCCAGATCATCCGCTCTCAAACTCCGCCATCTCTCTCCCCACATCCACCACTGCTGGCGGCTCACCTCCAACTGCGTAACGCTACGCGCTGTTAACAGTCAACTGCCCAACACTACAATAGCGCATTCCAACAATGCAAACCAGCCACAGACTGCACACAGCACAGTCAGTGATTTTCATACAGAGCGCCATGTGACGTTACCAACATAAAAACCTAAACAGCCTACTTACAGAAGATATTAGCTCTTCGCTGTTGTCTACAGCATTCACTGAAATCATTCATTTTATTTTATGCAGCCAGTGCACTTTCTGTTAGTTATTATTCGCAATGACTAGTCGATGTCTGGTAAATTAGGCTGTTGTAGCAATTGGTGTATATTAGCAGTCAAGTTACTGCAGGGCGTTAAAGCTGGCGTTTGTGTCTCAACTTCTGTGACAACAGTGAGCCAATATCCAATCTGAGCCACACATTGCCCAGTACCGATCATCATCATAGTCTTTTGCAGTAAGTCGCAAATGGTTTGTCTCATCCTGAGCCGTGCTGCCGCTCCCGTTGGTGCTGTTTGTAGGTTTCCGCCCTCTGTTGGAGGCCATACCGTATCCTTTAGTTGGCATGGTTGCGGTTGTTTGTCTTCTTCTCGTCTTGACTGGCGCCATTCGTTTCCCAAGCGTTGCCTGTCCGCTAGTGGCAGCAGCGGCGGTTATCGATATATAGGAACTGTTGCTCTATCTTTGGGGCAACGTCGTTGTTTTTTCCGTGTCGTGCGAGGGTGGAAGTTCGGTTGGGGACTCTGGAGGAGCCAGGTCCGCACAGTGCGAGAACATAATGGGACCGCTGGCGGCGCGCATGGACTGCCGGATGGAAGGGCTGTGGTCACGAGGGTGTACGATCCTGCAGGCCTTAAGATGAGTGCACTTCAATGCAAGTACAGAAACCTCCATCATTGTGACGTCTCGCTATTCTTCAGTGACTTGGGTTCAAGTTGCTGCTAGTAGTGTCGCTGAGGCGAAGAGCAGCGAGCCGAGTGTTTGGGAAAAGCGGATCTGATAAGCTTTCCTCGACTTCTTATTACTATTTACTGCGTTCAGCTTGTTACAATTTGTTAAGTTCAACCAGTGGTATTTTTCCTGCCTGGTCCCCGCTAACATCCCAGTTACTTGCCCTGGGGGTAAGTGTATGTAACGGCAGTGTACGTTTCCTCGCCTTGCCGCTTCTGTTCGGTAAGCTTTCTTGATTGTAGGCCGTTTGTGATTCTTCTACTCTGGTGGTAGTGATTCCTTTCTCGTTCCAGGCGCTCTAAGCACAGTATTCTGGGTGTGTGGTGCAGCCTGCTTCTTCTGGCTTTGGCGTGTTGTTCCATTCTTGCATTTGGTTTATTGGACGTCAGGTAGCTTCAGCAATATTTTCATTAGTCATTCGTTAGACTGCCACTAGTCTGAGTAACCATCTTGTGAAGTTAATAAAACTCTTGGCTGCCTACCTCATCGCTCGCGAAGGTGTTTGTTGTCAGACCTTCTCAGAGGTCGATTCCTGGAGCACCGTCTGTCACTGGTCCTTGTGTTTTATTATTGTATTATTTATTACCATACCTTGTAATGCCTACATTAAAGGTTACGTGTGCGTAGTTAATAGATCCAGTTACCTTCTGGAATAAATGTAGCAGTGTAAGGGTTGTGTTACAAGATTACTATAATCTTATTTCACCCGTTTGGTGGTCCGTTGCTTGTTTCTTTTAATTAAGCTTTGCTTGTATTTGCTGTTTTACAGCAGGTTTCTAAATTTTTTATATAATTGCCGTTCCTGGCGTGTAAGGGATTCAGCCGTGATTGTGGTCATTTGCTTTCGATATTTGTATTTTAGCAGTAAGCCTTAAAACCTTATTTACTACCGTTCCTGGCGTCTGATACCTTCTGCTGTGTTTGTGGCCACTTACCTATTAATATTTAAATACCTGTAAGTTGTAATTGCAGCGAGTTCTTAAACATTCTTAATTTATTGCCATTCTTGGCGTGTAAGGCCTTCAGCCGTGATCACAGTGGCTGTATAGTAAGGAGACGAGATCCTGGCAGAGGTGAAGCTGTGGGGACGGGGTGTGAGCCGTGCTTGGGTAGTTCAGATGGTAGAGCACTTGCCCGCGAAAGGCAAAGGTCCCGAGTTCGAGTCTCGGTCCGAGACGCACAGTTTTAATCTGCCAGGAAGTTTCATATCAGTGCACTCTCCGATGCAGAGTGAAAATCTCATTCTGGAATATTATCTGTACCTGTATTTTATGGTGATTTGCTAAATTGAGCCGCACTGAAAACACTATTATTTACACAGTTGTTTATTCCATCATTAATAACGTGTGGTATTATTTAAATTTATTGTTGACTCTGGAATTACTGTTTTTAAAATAAATGTGTGTAACTGTAAAAGGCAACCAATAGTCACTGATTATGGCCCCGTCCACAATCGTAAACGAATCCTGCCTTTCCTTGACTACCAGGTTTCACATGTGGGATAATCAAATGTCGTCATGAATGAGGTGAAATTATTAATGATCCGTTTTTCATGGTGTGATATGATCTATCGATACCGGTGTATGTGTGTTAGATTCGGTAACGGAACTGTAAGTTTGCGTCGGATACCGACACTGGTTGTGCGGGATCCAGCGGACCCAATGGAGCGCACCAGCTGTGCCACGTTACGGCGGCACTGTACCACGAGCGCCTTCTGCTACGACAGCCCGCTCACACTTGGAGCCACTTCACTATGTGACTCTATGCAGACGCCGCCTGCTCGCGGCTCCGACACCATCATTCGTGCTTTAGTTCAGAGAGCTTCTTCCTAGTTGACACTGAGAGTTAGACTCTATATCTTACTGCAATACCTTTAATCAGGCTTCGTGCGCTTGGAGAAATACAAGTTACATAAATCTTCTGTTAACTGTGTTAACTTGATCACTAAGCACTTCTGCTCCTGTCCAGCTTTCTTACGACGAGAGTTGCCACATTACTCTGTAGCCCACCTCTCCTTACTACTATGTACGTTGTTGTACAGAATAGAGAGCTGGCCGCGGTGGCCGAGCGGTTCTAGGCGCTTCGGTCCGGAACCGCGCGACTGCTACGGTCGCAGGTTCGAATCCTGCCTCGGGCACGGATGTGAGTGATGTCCTTAGGTTAGTTAGGTTTAAGTGCTTCTAAGTTCTAGGGGACTGATGACCTCAGAAGTCCCATAGTGCTCAGAGCCGTTTGAACCATTTTAACAGAACAGAGGGTGAGGTTTTCACAGAGCACTTAGCGTTTTCATCACGGTTTTCTAACTGGTTTTTTCACTAACCAGTTAATGAAAACGGTAGTTAATAGATGACTGGAAAACCTTTTACAGAGGAAGAATTCTTCAAGCTTTCATCGAACTTTCGGAGTCTAGATATTCCTGAAAAATCTCATTAAAGTATTATGGTATTAATTTAAATCTGCAGTTACTGTCATAGAGAGCAGTATTCTCTAGAGGTCATCTGTGGTAACCATTTTACTTAGTAAAGCGACTGCGCCGAAAAAAGTTTAGCGAATCCACAAGATAGTAACGTTGTGTGGAGTGCATGCAAATCAGGGCGAGAGCAATTCAGATCCTTCGGATACTTTTGAGCGTGATAGTACGTAAGGGCATAGTAAGCAAATTGTGAAAGAGGATATCAAAAGAAGGACAGCAAAAATGGAGGAACAAAACCGAGCCAGCGAACCTTTATTTTAAATTGTTTTCTTTCTTTGTTTCTGTCGACTGCACAACCTCAGTCAAATAGTTTGATTTCTTCAGCGATCTCATCGTGGTCTCCAGTCTGTCTCCGATTGACTATGTTAGTACTTCCTTTCGTGCTATAATGCAGCTGTACCTAGAGGAAGATGGACAGGGTCTGGGTTTGTTGCGTGGAGACGTTGTCCGGAAACAAGAAGGAATTTTAGGTTTTAGCGTTCTGTCTAGTACCTTATAAGAGAAGGAGCTGTGACTGGACAAGGATAAGAACTGAAACAGGTCTAACACGAATAATTCTAAGGAAATATTCTCTAAATTATTTCCATACCAGCGATTCTATCGAATACGTGACAGGAATAGAAGTACAGCTGTGAGTACCGGGCGTGAGTCGTGCTTCGGTAGCTCAGATGGTAGAGCACTTGCCCGCGAAAGGCAAAGGTCCCGAGTTCGAGTCTCGGTCGGGCACACAGTTTTAATCTGCCAGGAAGTTTCATATCAGCGCACACTCCGCTGCAGAGTGAAAATCTCATTCTGGAATAGAAGTACAGTTTAAACATACTAAAAAATAAAAAAAATAAACACTGTACACAGGTCTGTTTCGATCAGTGCAAAATTGAGACGTTACCAGACAGTGATCTGCCTTGAAGCCTTCTACGCGTTACAAACTGTAAATTAGTAAGAGACTAGAAGTAGAGGAAGTAAAGATTCTCGGTAGGATATTGGGACCTCGAAGAACAGAAGATGGTCAGTTTAGAAGACGAGCGAACCAAGAACTATATACCGAGACAGAGAGAAACTCGGGTGTCATCAGGAAAAGAAGCAACGTGTTCTTCTGCCACATTTTTGGAATGGACCACGGGAGGTTAATACAGCAAATAACGCAGTTCCTGGTGAACATAAGAAAGAAACTACATTGGGTCCAAGTGGTACAAAGGGATTTGGAAGAAATAGGAACACAGGAACCAGAGAAATACGACAGGTTGAAGTTTAAATAAAAATAATTCAGGCTAACACAAGTTTTGAAAACAGAGGAAGACGCAGAACAAAATCATCATCGACAGAAGAGCGAATAATGTTGCAAAATATGAGAATGAAAGAAAATTGGACAAGGAGAAAAACCAGAAGAAGCGATACTGACGCGTGTCAATGTGGTTCTCAATGGCCAAAACGAAAAGAAGCAGAAGAGAGATCTGGCTGCTAAAATATTGTAAACAACTTTTCTCTTGTTTGCAAACCCTAATACAATAAATGAGTTTAGACATATGAGTTTTTGTTTTTCATCATTTCACCCTGTAACGCCTAAAAGAGGTGCACCGTTGGGTGAAATAGGATTTTACTAGGATTCGTAATTCAATAGGGTAAGAGGAAAATATGATTCCTTGACCAAAAATTTTCACCATAAACGTTGATAATTAGGAGGGCGGGTAAGGAAGACTGTCTTCATACAATGATCTACCAAGCATGCATCCTCTTTCACCACATCAAGTGGTATTTTATTTCGTGTCTAGCAATAAGACAGGGTACTTCCTTTACTAGAGGGAACTATATTCAATTAGTATTTCGTACGTACAATCGTCTTAGCGGATCTTGCAATGTGACGCCATGATCTCCATGTTTAATTTAGCGAAACGGCAGCACAACGATAACGCGAGATCCGTGACCACCGTACGAAAACCAAATGTTATTTTTATAAACATATTTGTTCTCCCTAAGGAGGCCATTACTGGTTCTTTGCAATTTCATGCATTTCACTTTCGTTCTTTGGGGTTGTATATCATTAAAAGAACGAATTTTTGACATTAGTTTATTACAGAGAATTTCAGTGTTGATTACAAACGTGACATGGTTAGCTTACCACAATTTAACATTATATCTGTATGAACATTTATTTAAGCAGTCAAGTCTCTCGATGAGGAACGGAGTGGGAAAAAGGCAAGAATGACGGAGCCTGATCGCTACTACGAGGAAATCACGTCAGTGCATATAATGAAATGGGGAAGATTAACATGCAACTGCCATTGACGTTAGATAAACCGGGAAATAACTCACTACAGGGAAGGAGGAATAATAATACCTTCCGCATCTTAGCTAAATCACTGGAGCATTCATCACTCCATCTGTAACTTACTACGGTGCGCACGATGGGTTCCTCAGTCACGTGTAATTTTATTATTTTTCTGTACTGAAACCAAACACTCGCCACGTCGTCTTAAAACCAGTAACAAAGCAACAGTACCGTTTCTCGAGAAATACTGAATCATACAACTCGCTGAAGGCGAAACAAATTTTCAGCATTTGTGTAAGGTTGTTGCTTTATTTTGCTATGAAAGCGGTACTGATAGACAATAAAAGCGGGTTAAAAGCTGTGAGCTGTCTGGGGAAGTTAACCGTGCATTACTGCGCAACTGTTTCACCAGGTATCTAGTCTAGGTTTACCAAATTCCCAAACAGACTAACATTAATTATAATCTTTTAATAGTCATACAACAACCGGTAATATATATATATATATATATATATATATATATATATATATATATATATATATATAAAAGAGAATTTAAATAAAAAGAAAGAAATCAGTTTATATTTGGAAATTTATTTTAAGATTGATCATTGAAATTTCAGCATATTAAACTCGATTCATAACTAAGCTGGTGCCTTATTTAGGATTGTGAAAATGTGAGATTGTAATCTTACGGAACACATCAAATATGGAGCCAAGATTGGGAGACTGCATACAACACTGCATTCATAAAATAACGCACGAAGAACGTTGAAACATATGCAAGGGGAAATTAACCACAACCAACCGATTCAATTTTCACCCAAAGAAATTACGTTCGTAGTACAATCCTGTCCGTCATGCAATTACCACACACTGGTATACTAAATTCATACTAACTCTCTGTGAAATCTTCCCAAAAAGAATAGCTGAGGACTACTTTGATGATTACACCACATGCTTCACGTGGTCAACTTGGTTTACACAAAGCGTATAACGCCACAATAATTTTGATAATTAAAATAAATTAGATCGAAAAGCAATTTACAAAAGAAAAACCTCGAACTGGTTACTAACGTCTTACTATTAACCTGATGGGTCAAACAGTTATAGAAGCACGTGGTACTGGTCTCGCAAAGTACACCCCACGTGGGTTGAACATAAAGAAAAGTTGCTATATTGAAAAATATTGTCAAGACGAGGCGTTATAATCACACAAGCATTCGCATTTAAGATTGATCTTAGTTAGAGTTACTGATCAACACGTGGTTCCACTTTACTCACAAAGTAATGACAAAGCAACTACCGGAAAATAATCTGAACTTCACACGAGAATTACACTGCGCTGCAATTTAAGATAACATTAGATATTTTTAGAGCTAAACCTGAAATAAAGGTGATTAAATTTTCAGTTAGGCTGAACTTAAGAAATCCATTGTCCTACGGACTTAGCAGACACGCGCTTAGCCGGAGATCTTACCACTTGAGACGCTCGCCACGGACAGACTGACTGGTCCCTTCCTGAGGGGTGGCTCACAAATACAAACGGAAGTGGCCAGAGGGGCAGCTTCCTATACCAACATGACAACGGACGGACAGGACCATACTAAGGATAGAAACCTCTTTGCTTTTAGAAAGCGTAGCTACCTGTTCCGACGTTGGTCCTACTGTTCTCTAGCAGACAGCCTTGTCTGCTACCCTCAAGCATGCAACTAGAAATACATTTGCTCATTCATCCTCTCACACAGAAGGGAAGGGGGATGACAGTATCTTATCATATACAGTATATAAAAGAAAGCGGATTTAGGTTCCGTATGAGACTGTGTGACATGAATTACATATAAACTGTGTTTTAAAGTGTAGTAGTGTGACAGATCGTTCTTGTTTATGTGTAAAAGGAACACGTTCCACTACTCAGTCTCCTCCCAGATAGTCAGAAACACCACAGTAAATTTAGAAGAGGAATTTATGCCGTAAATGACAACAGATTTAAGAAATTAAACATGAAAGGAATCCAACAGAGACCTTTCTTTTGTCTGTAGCGCCACACTTCAAATGCTTTGATACTCTTCTGTTCTGGTTTTGCCACAGTCCATGTGTCACTACCAGACAATGCTGTGCTATAAAAGTACATTCACAGAAATTTATTTCTCAAATTAAGACCTATATTTGAGACTAGCAGACTTCTCTTGACCAGGAATGCCCTTTTTGCCAGTGCTAGTCTGTGTTTTTATGTCCACCTTGCTCCGACCGTCATGGCTTATTTTTCTGCTGCCTAGGTAACAAAATTCGTTAACTTTTTATACTCTGTAATTAAAGAGGATGTTAAGTTTTTCACTGTTCTCGTTTCTGCTACTTTCCATTACTTTCATCTTGCTTTAATTCCATCCATATTCTGTACTTAATCCATATTTTGTACTCATTAGACAGTTCATTTCTTTCAGCACATCCTGGAATGCTTCTTCACTTTCACTGCCCTCAGTGAGTCTTAACATTGATATCCTTTCACCTTGAATTTTAATCCCGCTCTTGAAACTTTAGTTTATTTTCGTCACTGCTTCTTCGACGTACAGATTGAACAGCAGGGGCGAAAAACTACATTCGTGTCTCACACCCTTTTTGAACCATACACTTCGTTCTTGTATTCTAGTCTTGATGTTCCCTCTTGGATATTGTACATTACCCATCTTTCCCTACAGCTTCCCCCCCCCCCCCCTTTTTCTTAGCATTTCAAACATCTTGCACCATTTTACATTATCGAATACTTTTTCCAAGACGATAAATCCTACAGGGTAAGGCAAATAAAAGTAGCCCGGACGAGTGGATACGACTTTGATATCATTTGTGGCAGCATTAACGGAGGAGAAAAAGACCTATATTTACTCCCAACAGGATGGAGCAACTGCCTATACAGCCGGTCGAACTTTGGAGAACATTTACGCAATCTTCAAGTCTCACAGAATTGTTAGCAGAGGTCAGTCTGGTCGCGGCCTTAGCTGGTCACGCAGGTATGCGATTACTTTGTGCGGGGAGCCCTCAAGTCAAAGGTGTACATCAACAACCGTGAAAGTGTTCAAAAACTGCAGCGGACCATTTCGGATGTGACTACAACAATTCCAGTAGTCCAGCTTCGGTCCACCGAAATGCAGGAAGATCTGCAGCGGATAGGCACTTGGTGCAGTGAGTGGCAACTGACCCTTAACATAGACAAATGTAATGTATTGCGAATACATAGAGAGAAGGATCGTTTATTGTATGATTATATGATAGCGGAACAAACACTGGTAGCAGTTACTTCTGTAAAATATCTGGGAGTATGCGTACGGAACGATTTGAAGTAAAATGACCATATAAAATTAATTGTTGGTAAGGCGGGTGCCAGGCTGAGATTCATCGGGAGAGTCCTCAGAAAATGTAGTCCATCAACAAAGGAGGTGGCTTACATAACACTCGTTCGACCTATACTTGAGTATTGCTCATCAGTGTGGGATCCGTACCAGGTCGGGTTGACAGGAAACAGAGAAGATCCAAAGAAGAGCGGAGCGTTTCGTTACAGTCACAGGGTTATTTAGTAAGCGTTACGGAGATGTTTAGCAAACTCAAGTGGCAGAGTCTGCAAGAGAGGCACTCTGCATCGCGGCATAGCTTGCTGTCTAGGTTTCGAGAGAATGCGTTTCTGGATGAGGTTTCGGATATATTGCTTCCCCCTACTTATACCTCCCGAGGAGATCACGAATGTAAAATTGGAGAGATTCGAGCGCGCACGGAGGCTTTCCGGCAGTCGTTCTTCCCGCGAACCATACACGACTGGAACAGGAAAGGGAGGTAATGACAGTGGCACGTAAAGTGCCCTCCGCCACACACGGTTGGGTGGCTTGCGGAGTATAAATGTAGATTTAGATGTAGAAAGTGTCAAGAGATGAATGGTAGTCAGTTTCAACACCTGTTATAGCCATGTTAGTACTGTATTTCCTTTGCTGTGTTTCTTTGTACTCTGGAACTCTGTCCTCCGGACCACTTTATTTTGCCACGCCCTGTGTGATACCACTGCAGGACTGACTATTATAAAAAAATAGGAAAGGACTGAGGAAAACACAGGTCTTTCACACCCTGTATACATCAGTGAACAGATTATCAAGAGAGACTGAAGAGTACAAGAAGCAAGGTTAGTAATGCGTACGTGATCGGTTCTCCGCCGGCTGAGGGTCAAGAAAAAGGGAGAAAATGGCGGAGGCTATAAAAATCTGAACTTTCCATGTGTGCAATGAGATTTGCTTTAGGGTGAAGTCGTCGATTCACCAACAAAACTGTTGGTGCCTGAACACAAGCTTTTACTATTCAGTGAGTCATTTCCATGCGAAGAACGTTCCAAGGGTTATTTCTGTTCGTCTTGAAGAAAATTCACAGGCGACTGCTGCTGACGGAAGCACCTGCAGGATTTAATTTTAACGGGCGGTGAACGTCTTTTCATTAGCATCGATCGCGGGGAGTGGCTCGCGGGATTGAATCAGTCGGCTGGCGTCATCTCACGCCCAGTGGGTCCGGGACCCGCTCCCTGAATGAGACTGCTGGCTGCGAAGCTCCAAAGCGGGAACCCGCGGCCCGCTAAATAAGTTTCGCGGGTCTCCATGCGAGAAATAGCCGGCGGGAGCGGCGGGGAAGTTTTCGCGAGGGGGAACATTTCGCCAAGCGAACTGGGTAGAAAGTCAATGTAGTCGACATTTGTGATATACGCAAGTCGGGTAGTAAGCGGAAGCACAAAGTGCTTGATTTCAGCATACGTGTTGCACAAGCAAAATTTAGAACTTTCCATTTTATCTGCAGGTGTTGTCACGCTTCTGAAATATTAGTTGATACCATTGATGACCGTGCAGCTTCTCTAGAAATAACTGATAATTAATTGAAACCCTCAGCTGCGGACAGGTGTTGTTGATATACCTCGATGGGGACAGCGAAAATATGTGCCCTGAGCAGGACTCGAACCGGGGATCTCGTGCTTACATGACAGGCGCTCCATCCATCTGAGCCACCGAGGACACCGTTGGACAGCGCGACTGCAGGTACTTATCCCTTGCACGCTTTCCGTGAGACACACATTCCCAACTGTCCACAATCTACATAATTGATGTTCCTGATAGATATTTGCCCATCCACTCATTACTCGCGCACACTAGGGTGACGATTCCCATAAGAGGTTGGGCAACCTGTGCGCATCCGCACGAACATTACATATGTAGATTGTGGACAGTTGGGCATGTGGGTCTCACGGAAACCGTACAAGGGATGAGTCCCTGCAGTCGCATTATTCATCTGAGTCCTCGGTGGCCCAGATGGATAGAGCGTCTGTCATATAAGCAGGAGATCTCGGGTTCGAGTCCCGGTCGGAGCCCACATTTTCAGCTGCCCCATTGAGGTATATCAACAACACCTGTCGGCAGCTGAGGGTTTCAATTAATTATCCTTTACATTAGGAGAATATTATGTACAGTCATCAGCCAGAACATTATGACCACCGACCTGCTATCGATATAAACCCGTCCAGGCGATAGCAGCGTCACCTGGCGAGGAATGACACACGCATGGTGCATGCAATGTCAGTGAGCGAGCAGTCCGTGTGTAGAATGCGGAAGGCGCTCGATCTGAGTCCGACTGAGAGCAGACCGATGGTCCAGAGGCTCGGCACGAGCATTTCGCAGTCTCTACGACTCGTCGGGTGTTCGGGAAAGTGCTTTCGTGAGTGTCTTAAACATGTAGCGAAAGCAAGGTGAAACGACGTCCGGACGTCGTAGGGTTGGGTGGCCATCGCTCATTTCAGATCTCCGGTCAAATGGTTCAAATGGCTCTGAGCACTATGGGACTAACATCCATGGTCATCAGTGCCCTAGAACTTAGAACTACTTAAACCTAACTAACCTAAGGACATCACACACATCCATGGCCGAGGCAGGATTCGAACCTGCGACCATAGTGTCACGCGGTTCCAGACTGAAGCGCCTAGAACCACACGGCCGCAACGGCCGGCACTGATGTCGGACGTCGTAGGCTGGGCAGACTGGTAAAACAGGCCAAGCGGCGAACTATGGCGGAACTAACATCAGAATTTAATGCTGTGTAAAGTGTGTCAGAACACACATTGCACCGAACACACCTGCCGATGGACCTCCACAGCCTACGACCCATGCATGTGCCAATGTTAACATCACGACATCGGGAACTATGACTGAAATGGGCACGTGACCATCGGCACTGGACGTTGGTGCATTGGTAGAGCACTGCATGGTCTGTTGAATCCCGATACTTTCATACCAATTCAATACTATAATATTTCCCGAAGACATGCGGCGGGGCGAGGTTCGCGGGTCTCGTTTTCCGATTTATTTAATGTCCACCTACCTCAGTATAGTGTCCATTCACCACCCGTTGCTCTGCATTCGCAGGTATTATGAAAATATGAGAAAAGCAGCGTTGAAGAAAACCACCGTCCATACTTACGATTCCAAAGTCCACGTAACTCCAGTAACAAGATAAACCTGTAAATCTATATTAATAACGGGCAAAGTGGGTGCTTCCTCCCTTCATTGAAAATATTTGTTTGTAGATTAATTACGGTCCTTTTCATTTATTGTGTCACCAAGCCCACATTTCCGTTGGTAGTACATCTATTACTAGTTTGTGCAGCTTATATCACACGTAAGAGAGCCAGGAATGTGCTAAGTCCAGCCCGAAATCTTACGAGATTCACGCAGCCAACACACTGTTAGAAAACGAGTTCACATTCGGTCCTTTTCAGTGGATTCTTCGAAATAAGATGCTCGCCAAAGTGTTCTGTACATGCATACGGAACACGCCACGCAGAATATTCACAAAGGCCGATAGTTTCACAAGCGGTTTATTCTGCAACCAACATTCCAAAACCTCTCAAAACTTCACCGAAATGTCCGTAACTGCATCTGCTAGCACGGCGATATGAACCGAGCACGATTTAACCGTCATTTCTTCATCTTACAGATAATTTTTCCGACATATTTAACATGACCTTCTCGTCCGACAGCGAGTCCACGACTGACTCAATGCCGTCGCTCACAGGGCATATAACTCATTCAATAACGCGGGAAACACGTTTCTCTCATTGGTTGATCAAAATGATCATCCAATCAGATTAACCTTTCATGATCAATTTCGCGCAAACCGCTTTACTCCAATCAGCATTCGCAGATGCATCTACGTCATTTCATATTGCAAAATTTCACAGAATGTTCCGCAAAACCAAACGAAACGAAAATCAAAAGAAAACTATGCTTGAAATATACTTTAGAACTAAGTATCCTCCTACTATCTTTCTGGATGCCTTATTACAAAAGCAAACGCTCCTGGACATATGTCATCCACCAGTTAGGGGGATTCACCGTTTTCAGGACATCTTGGTTACGTAACACTTGCTAGTTACGGATATAGAATCAAAATTTGACGTATATCCCCACGTACACACTCACATTCACTCTCATCTAGTCCCACCCTAACACAAAATATAAATATCAACTTTTAAACTATTATTTTCCTTACGAAAGCAAAATTGTTAAAAGTTTGAAATTAAAATTCTTTAAAAATAAGTCGTGCGCACGGAGAGTGCTGTTAGTATTTTCAAATGGCAAAGAAACTTAAACTGTCATGATTCCTATCTGAATTTACTTTACTAACAAGGGGAGGCCGCCAATTGTGAAATTCAGATTCAATTCATACTGCGCATGATAAAAGCTCATGGCCAGAGGTGTAATGTGGCAAAGCACCAAGATGCACTTCTCAGCCGTTGTCGAGAAAATCGACAGTTAAAAGTAACCGTTGCCCTGAAATACTCTCTAAGATTAATACTTTTCTATAGCGTCGTGGCGCAGCGGTAAGCGCTCGGGTTCGTAATCCGAAGGTCGCCGGATCGAATCTCGCGCCATGCAATTTTTTTTTAGTATTTGTTTTTTGTTATTCAAATGTGTCTACACACACACACACACACACACACACACATATATATATATATATATATATATATATATATATATATATATATATAATTCCCGGCAATCAGTTGCAACAATTATGCATATAATAAGTTGTTGAAGGTCGTTTGTCGTGGAAAAACTAGCGACTTCGAACATCATTATGTTTTCCGCAAACAAAGTTGTATTTCACAAATGTTATTAATTGTCTTCGTAATGTTAACCACGTATAGTTAACGGAAGACGTAGAGACGATATTCCGAAACGAATACGTATAGCGTAAGTCAAACGTTCGAATTAGAATAGAAACCCCACGAACACAAATTTGCTGTGGCAGGTATGAAATATAAGCTCCGTTACTCGCTCGTTACACTTGAAGGACAGATGTTCAATGGGCCGAAACGAGCCGCCGCATAAAAGCGTAGTTGCCTGCTAACTTCGAAAGAAGGTAGATGCGGTCCCTAGCGCAACTTATAACATCGTCGAAAATCAGTGCGGACGTGAGAGCTTTGGTCCACCCTGTTAAACAAACTGAAAAATGGAGGCGGTACAATTGGAGAGCGATCCGCCCTCACCAAAATGCATAAGCAATTCATTAATAGTTTATATATATATACTCCTGGAAATTGAAATAAGAACACCGTGAATTCATTGTCCCAGGAAGGGGAAACTTTATTGACACATTCCTGAGGTCAGATACATCACATGATCACACTGACAGAACCACAGGCACATAGACACAGGCAACAGAGCATGCACAATGTCGGCACTAGTACAGTGTATATCCACCTTTCGCAGCAATGCAGGCTGCTATTCTCCCATGGAAACGATCGTAGAGATGCTGGATGTAGTCCTGTGGAACGGCTTGCCATGCCATTTCCACCTGGCGCCTCAGTTGGACCAGCGTTCGTGCTGGACGTGCAGACCGCGTGAGACGACGCTTCATCCAGTCCCAAACATGCTCAATGGGGGATACATCCGGAGATCTTGCTGGCCAGGGTAGTTGACTTACACCTTCTAGAGCACGTTGGGTGGCACGGGATACATGCGGACGTGCATTGTCCTGTTGGAACAGCAAGTTCCCTTGCCGGTCTAGGAATGGTAGAACGATGGGTTCGATGACGGTTTGGATGTACCGTGCACTATTCAGTGTCCCCTCGACGATCACCAGTGGTGTACGGCCAGTGTAGGAGATGGCTCCCCACACCATGATGCCGGGTGTTGGCCCTGTGTGCCTCGGTCGTATGCAGTCCTGATTGTGGCGCTCACCTGCACGGCGCCAAACACGCATACGACCATCATTGGCACCAAGGCAGAAGCGACTCTCATCGCTGAAGACGACACGTCTCCATTCGTCCCTCCATTCACGCCTGTCGCGACACCACTGGAGGCGGGCTGCACGATGTTGGGGCGTGAGCGGAAGACGGCCTAACGGTGTGCGGGACCGTAGCCCAGCTTCATGGAGACGGTTGCGAATGGTCCTCGCCGATACCCCAGGAGCAACAGTGTCCCTAATTTGCTGGGAAGTGGCGGTGCGGTCCCCTATGGCACTGCGTAGGATCCTACGGTCTTGGCGTGCATCCGGGCGTCGCTGCGGTCCGGTCCCAGGTCGACGGGCACGTGCACCTTCCGCCGACCACTGGCGACAACATCGATGTACTGTGGAGACCTCACGCCCCACGTGTTGAGCAATTCGGCGGTACGTCCAAATGGTTCAAATGGCTCTGAGCACTATGGGACTCAACTGCTGAGGTCATTAGTCCCCTAGAACTTAGAACTAGTTAAACCTAACTAACCTAAGGACATCACAAACATCCATGCCCGAGGTAGGATTCGAACCTGCGACCGTAGCGGTCTCACGGTTCCAGACTGCAGCGCCTTTAACCGCACGGCCACTTCGGCCGGCGGCGGTACGTCCACCCGGCCTCCCGCATGCCCACTATACGCCCTCGCTCAAAGTCCGTCAACTGCACATACGGTTCACGTCCACGCTGTCGCGGCATGCTACCAGTGTTAAAGACTGCGATGGAGCTCCGTATGCCACGGCAAACTGGCTGACACTGACGGCGGCGGTGCACAAATGCTGCGCAGCTAGCGCCATTCGACGGCCAACACCGCGGTTCCTGGTGTGTCCGCTGTTCCGTGCGTGTGATCATTGCTTGTACAGCCCTCTCGCAGTGTCCGGAGCAAGTATGGTGGGTCTGACACACCGGTGTCAATGTGTTCCTTTTTCCATTTCCAGGAGTATATATATATATATATATATATATATATATATATATATATATATATATATTTGAATTACAAAAAACTAATAATAAAAAAAATGTTCCATGGTGCGAGATTCGATCCGGCGACCTACCTTCCGATTACAAACCCGAGCGCTTACCGCTGCGCCACGACGGTATATAAAACTATTAACCGTAGAGAGCATTTCACCGCAACGGTTTCTTTTAGCTGTCGATTTTCTCGACAACGGCTGAGAAGTGAATCTTGGTGCTTTGCCACATTATACCTCTGGCCATGAGCTTTTATCATGTACTTACAGGTTGCGTGAACGATTTCCTACATATTACGCTCCTGTTGCATTTTTGGTGTTGTTCTTCTTCTTATAAATCCCAATTTGCAGTTTTTCCGCACATTTCACAGCACTATGAACTGAACACTTGTTTCGATGCAATGTTTTGGTTTCTGTTGCCGACTGTCAGATGCTTTTGCCAAAGATCGAATGTTATTGCCAAACTTTCGAGTGTAATTATTGAAGTATCTGTGATCTGTTCGGGTATGCATTTGTGTGTACGTGTGAGTGTGCGTGTGTGTGTGTGTGTGTGTGTGTGTGTGTGTGTGTGTGTGTGTGTGTGGTTGCTTATTCTCATTATTTTCATTTCTTGTTCCATGTTTGTAGGATGGTGGTTATGGTGTTTTAAATGTTCTGCAAATGTGGCATGATTTGTTTCGTACTTCCAACACTTGATATATTCTTTGTATCGTGTTTTAAAATTCCTGCTTGTCATGCCTATGTATACTGCATCACAACTCTGACATTCAAATTTATATATTCCTGATTGTTGAAATTTGTCCCTCTTGGTAGCTGGTTGGCTTAGGTGTGATTGGTGGGCTTACCCAGACTTATATGCTACTTTGGAAGTCCTGTCTCTTTAGGATGTTTGCAACTCTGTGTGTTAGTTTATGTGTGTAGGTCATGGTGTACCATCTGGTTATTTTCTGTGTGGTGTTGTCATTGTGTGTGTTTGTTAAGTGTGTTTGTAAATTTTCAGCTTGTGAGTTCTCTTGGATTCAGGAAATGTTGTGTTTGTTTTGTATTAGTGTTTTTATTTTTTGATTGAGCCTGTATACTACATGTGTGTCATACCCATATACTTCAATAATTACACTCGAAAGTTTGGCAATAACATTCGATCTTTGGCAAAAACATCTGACAGTCGGAAACAGAAAACAAAACATTGCATCGAAACAAGTGTTCAGTTCATAGCCTCCGCAGCTCGTGGTCTTGCGGTAGCGTTCTTGTTTCCCGCGCGCCGGGGCCTGGGTTCGCTTCCCGGTGGGGTCAGGGATTTTTCTCTGCCTCGAGATGACTAGGTGTTGTGTGTGTCTTATTGTCATTGACTCGCAAATCGCCGAAGTGACGTCAGCTAAAAAGGACTTGCAATTTCGGCGGCCGACCACCCCGCATAGGGTCTCCCGGCCAACTATTCCCTAAGATCATTTTTTTAGTTGATAGTGCTGTGAAATGTGGGAAAAAACCGCAGTTGGCATTTATAAGAAGAAGAACAACACCAAAAATTCAACAGGAGCGTAATATGTAGGAAATCGTTCACGCAACCTGTAAGTACAGTTCAAAACATTACTACTTAATAGGAAATACCAACCACCAGAACTGTTTATAACCTATAGGTACAGTGACCAAAATAGAAATTAAATAGGGAACATATGTACATATTCCAAGCCACTGATGATGCCTTGCAGAAATTAAAAGCGAAATGCGTATGGCACTAAAATTGTGTTTTATTCAGTTGCTGTCAGACGGTCCATAAGTAAAAATTATCAGTATACTGTAATATTACACGCAACTGAGGAAGACAGGACGACAAAAGGTGAGTGTTCTGTTTGTTCTAATGTTTTAGCTCCCCACGCAAGAAGGCAGTGATGTTGTTCATGACGGCGGCGCTCTCACACATCGTTATTAGGATGCATCCGCTTCACTGCTGTTGCTGATTCATTTTGGTGTTGACGAACAGTGCAGCACTGGGAAACAATAGCCCTCCACACGAACCAGGAACAGAGCAACGTGGCCTTTACACAGGGACATGCCTCTACTTCTTCTTCTACCTGTTCGAGGTTACCCTCCACCACTATTAGTTATTTCCTTTCTTGTTCCGCCCGCAAATCGAACGAGGGAGAAACGACTGTTTACATGCTTCCACACGAGCCTTTATTTCTCTTATATCTTCGTGGTCCTTACGCGAAATGTTCGTTGCGAAAATAGTTCTTCAGTCAGCTGCAAATTCCTGTTTACTGAGCTTTCTCAACAGTGCTCCTCAAAAAGAACGTCGCAGTCCCTCCAGGAACTACCATTCAAGTTTATGAAGCACCTCTGTAAGAATCGCTTGTCGATCGAACCCACTGGTAACAAATCTAGCTGCACGCTACAGAACTGTTTCGATGTCTTTCTTTAATTCTACCTGGTGGGAATCCCAAATGCTCCAGTAGTATTCAACAATCTTGTAGATGAGCAACACCTCCTTAAAATCTTCAAATAAACCAAGGTCAGCCATTCACCTTACCTACTACCATACTTACGTCCTTGTTCCATTTAATATTGGCTTGCAACGTTAAGACTAGATTTTTAATCGACTGTGTCAAGTAGCATCTGTACGATATCCGAATATTACAGGATTATTTCTCTTACGCGTCTGCATTAACTTACATTTTTGTACATCTAGAGCAAGCTACCAATCATCTAAACGACTAGAAATGTTGTCTAAGCCATCTTGCATCCTCCTACAGTTACTCAACGACGACACGTTCCCATACACCGCAGCATCATCACCAAACAGCTGGAGATTGCATTTCACCGTGTCCGTGTACCGATACTGTACTCATAGGATGCTACTTTTTTTCTTTTTACGAAGCGCACATTTCTAAAGATTCAATGACAATCTCTGGCCTTTGCAGAGTTTAATGTTCTTGTCTTGCTAGATGCAATGAAGACAACCAGAGTTTGGTTGTGAACGGAAGGATAAACTGTATCCGAGATATTTTGCAACATACGACAGACGTCTAATATTTTCGTGGATATATTATGCGTAAACGTATAACACCCCCCCCCCCCCCCCCCATGCTTCCCGGGAAAGTTAACAATGACCGTGAATTACGAATTTTGACCCGTGTCGGGATAAGGCATCCCAATCCGAAGTAAATAATGATTATTCCACGGGAAACAGGAGACGTTATAACTTGATCGTTATTGAATGAGTAATTTCATTCAATAACGATCGGTAAATGAAATAATGGAAATAATTTGTAAATAAATTTTGTCAGTGGAAATTTTACCGAAAGAAATGATTATGTTGTAAAAGCAATTAAAAAATCGGTCGCCAGCTCAATTGATGAGCGATAGTTTGGTTCAAATGGCTCTGAGCACTATGTGACTTAACTTCTGAGGTCATCAGTCGCCTAGAACTTAGAACTAATTAAACCTAACTAACCTAAGGACATAACACACATCCATGCCCGAGGCAGGATTCGAAGCTGCGACCGTAGCGGTCGCTCGGTTCCAGAGGTGAGCGATACGTTAAGTAAGTGAATAATTGTGTCAAAAATAAAGTTTACCTGTTGGTAGCGCAGCAGGTGGAACGGGAACTTTTACATAAGTGCTGTGTCAAGCTCAGTAGTCATATAAAATAATGTCATAACATTCTAACTACGCTTAAACATTAATGGTTAACTTTCAAGAAGTATTTTGATAATTATTATGTTCATAATTCGTCAGCTAAGTGCAATTCTGGCAACACCATAATTATCTATCGAGATTTTGAATAATGGGCTGTCATTCTGTTTTTAAAATTACGTACTCTGCGCAGTTTAATCTACTGATAATGAAATATATTGCCAATAATTGATTAACCATGTTTTGAATGATAATAATTCATTAATTGGGCGATTGTCAGGTGGAATAAGCTTTATAGTTTCACGAAATATCCTTGAACTAACTTCAGCTGAATATGCATTGAAATAAATCTTAATAATCAAATTTATTACTTCAGTTTATTATTAAGTTACTATGGTTGGCGTAAGCTTATTAAGTGCAACAATTAACTACGATAACCAATCGTTCAAAACTGTCTGAAATTTACTCTTCACCGTCTATGCAAATAATTTGATAATTAACATATTTTCTCTTGATAACGGCGTGACACACTCGGTTCAATAAGATAAGGATCGGAAGGAACATACTTGGTGTTATTGTCGGGTGGTATGTAACTGCAACAATTCGATTATAAAGTGCTTGTTATTAATTGTTCAACTTCAGAGAAAAGCACAGTCACTGGCAAGCCTTCTACAATTTTATCCTACGAAAATTACGTAGATCTTACTTCCCTCGTTGTCGGTGGATCAACGGAAATCCACGGCGGCGACACAATGTGGCAGCGGGCTTTTACTGTTGCGACTTGGGCCCACAGTGCGCTTCACACTTAAGCCCCCGTTTCTTAAGCACTAGGCCCATGCACGACAAAACAATCTCTCTGACTTCAACGCTAACTAAATATGCCCTGGCTTGTCAGTGTTAAATATTACATAATTTAAACATAGTATTTACAATCCATATTTACACTAGACATTACATCGTATACAAACAGTTTCATGTGTTAAGTAAGCGGGAAAATTCATAGCAAGGTCTGCGTTGTAGCGTCACAAACGAAACTCAGAGTTCACTTAGTCACTGAACCTGTATTTGAAGATAATTGAGACAACACTGTCTTGCCAAGAAATGTTCACTGCAGGCTACGATGGTGAGTGACCGTCAGATTGCAGTGTTGTCTGCCAAAATACATAAGACGACGGAAATGAAAGTAATAGAACATGAAATTGACATCGTAGACACATCTTGGAAATGGTAGGATTCCCGAACGTCAAGGATCCATCTGATGGAGTGTTTGTGCTTAAAAAAAATTCCTAGGTTCTAGGCGCTTCAGTCCGCAAGCGAGCTGCTGCTACGGTCGCAGGTTCGAATCCTGTCTCCGGCATGGATGTGTGTGACGCCCATAGGTTAGTTATGTTTAAGTAGTTCTAAGTCTAGGGGACTGATGACCTCAAATGTTAAGTCCCATAGTGCTTAGAGCCATTTGAACCATTTGAAAGAATTTCCTTGCTGTCAATTCAAAACAAACGGCGAAGAAGTAAATCAGTTTCGGGCGATGTTATTTCAGAGCCAGACGAGGGCAACTAACGACAGCACTAAATTCGGTTAGCGAAGATCTTCAAGGATGATCGGAAAAAAAGCCTTGTCACAAGCATTCGACTTCAAAATAAACCACGCAGTAACGTTTGAGACATTACCCATTCCGTCCATTACGAAATAATCTAATGACTTATCTGTCAAGTGAAGTGCCTGTCTCAGTACTTACCCAATGTCTTCATTACTTTTCTTTTCTGTTCTTTGTCTGCTTTCGCTCTCAGTATAAATGTTAATGTTGTTTTATGCACTCCTGGAAATGGAAAAAAGAACACATTGACACCGGTGTGTCAGACCCATCATACTTGCTCCGGACACTGCGAGAGGGCTGTACAAGCAATGATCACACGCACGGCACAGCAGACACACCAGGAACCGCGGTGTTGGCCGACGAATGGCGCTAGCTGCGCAGCATTTGTGCACCGCCGCCGTCAGTGTCAGCCAGTTTGCCGTGGCATACGGAGCTCCATCGCAGTCTTTAACACTGGTAGCATGCCGCGACAGCGTGGACGTGAACCGTATGTGCAGTTGACGGACTTTGAGCGAGGGCGTATAGTGGGCATGCGGGAGGCCGGGTGGACGTACCGCCGAATTGCTCAACACGTGGGGCGTGAGGTCTCCACAGTACATCGATGTTGTCGCCAGTGGTCGGCGGAAGGTGCACGTGCCCGTCGACCTGGGACCGGACCGCAGCGACGCACGGATGCACGCCAAGACCGTAGGATCCTACGCAGTGCCGTAGGGGACCGCACCGCCACTTCCCAGCAAACTAGGGACACTGTTGCTCCTGGGGTATCGGCGAGGACCATTCGCAACCGTCTCCATGAAGCTGGGCTACGGTCCCGCACACCGTTAGGCCGTCTTCCGCTCACGCCCCAACATCGTGCAGCCCGCCTCCAGTGGTGTCGCGACAGGCGTGAATGGAGGGACGAATGGAGACGTGTCGTCTTCAGCGATGAGAGTCGCTTCTGCCTTGGTGCCAATGATGGTCGTATGCGTGTTTGGCGCCGTGCAGGTGAGTGCCACAATCAGGACTGCATACGACCGAGACACATAGGGCCAACACCCGGCATCATGGTGTGGGGAGCGATCTCCTACATTGGCCGTACACCACTGGTGATCGTCGAGGGGACACTGAATAGTGCACGGTACATCCAAACCGTCATCGAACCCATCGTTCTACCATTCCTAGACCGGCAAGGGAACTTGCTGTTCCAACAGGACAATGCACGTCCGCATGTATCCCGTGCCACCCAACGTGCTCTAGAAGGTGTAAGTCAACTACCCTGGCCAGCAAGATCTCCGGATCTGTCCCCCATTGAGCATGTTTGGGACTGGATGAAGCGTCGTCTCACGCGGTCTGCACGTCCAGCACGAACGCTGGTCCAACTGAGGCGCCAGGTGGAAATGGCATGGCAAGCCGTTCCACAGGACTACATCCAGCATCTCTACGATCGTCTCCATGGGAGAATAGCAGCCTGCATTGCTGCGAAAGGTGGATATACACTGTACTAGTGCCGACATTGTGCATGCTCTGTTGCCTGTGTCTATGTGCCTGTGGTTCTGTCAGTGTGATCATGTGATGTATCTGACCCCAGGAATGTGTCAATAAAGTTTCCCCTTCCTGGGACAATGAATTCACGGTGTTCTTATTTCAATTTCCAGGAGTGTAGTTATTACAAGAAAACTAGTTTATATATTGACAGGGGTTGGACAGAAATATGGAAACACAGTGGGAAAAGCATGCAGGTTGGACAGTTTCATTTGCCCCCTAACGGCACCCGTGCTGTGTCCTCAATACGTGGCAAGTGTCAGCCGTGGTCAGAACGGTGTTCTGTGTTGTTGTCAATGCATTATATCGTAGCTCAGTATATTGGAACGTGTGCAAACTGTTCGTTCTTGTATGGTTGGTGCTCCCATAACCAAGGAAGCCGAATTCTTTGGTGTTTGAATAGGCACTGTATCGGAGATTTACATCGCATACGGGGAAAGCGGAAAAACAACAATGCGGCCAAAAGTGTGCGTTGATCGGTCGTGACAGACGTTAAAGGAAGAGGACTGTGAAGTAAAATAAAAGGACGACAGCCGCAAAAATCTCTGCAGAAGTGAACGTCTCACTCGAAAACCCTGTCTGCATAAAAAAAAAAAAACACGAAGGGCACTTCCTGGCAGATTAAAACTGTGTGCCGGACCGAGGCTCGAACTCGGGACCTTCGCCTTTCGCGGGCAATTACTCTAACAACTGAACTACCCAAGCACGACTCACGACCCGTCCTCACAGCTTCAAATTCGCCAGCACCTCGTCTCGTACCTTCCAAACTTCACAGAAGCTCTCTTGCATACCTTGCAGAACTAGCACTCCTGGAACAAAGGATATTGCGGAAACATGGCTTAGCCACAGCCTGGGGGATGTTTCCAGAATGAGATTTTCACTTTGCAGCGGAGTGTGCGCTGATATGAAACTTCCTGGCAGATTAAAACTGTGTGCCTGACCGAGACACGAACTCGGGACCTTTGCCTTTCGCGGGCAAGTGCTCTACCAACTACCTAGCAGGGTCCCTTTCCTTTCCATGCAATCACCGTGTGTCTTAAGAATATGAAAATTGATTAACTATTTACTGCCAGTTTTGCGTGTTTGCTAATGACCAGTCTCAGACTAAATTTTCTGCCTCAGTAACTGTTCGTTCTTGAATTGCAGAGGCTAGTTAAAGTAAAGTAAAATTTCACTGGCAAAACTAATAACTGAGATACAGCACAAATTAAGTGTGCGAAATTTCATTTATTCTCTATTTAGCTCAACGAGTGACTTCTGCAGGATTGAAACGTATTTTATCGTTGTCATTTTAAAAGGAAATTCAGATGCTCGTTTGCTCAAAGTTCAGTCTCCCAATAATCAAAAGTAAATTGCTAGCATTTTTCTCAAATTTGCATTACGTTATACTGAGGTTACTGAAAGTCATATTTTTTACTTAACCAAGTTTAAGTTAAGTCAGTCGTTTATTTAAAGGGTAATTTCATTTAACGTTTCTTTTAAAATTTAGTATTTCAGAACAAGTAACTGCAAAATCAATGCTTATTTTCTCGTGAACTGTTGTGCTGTGGAAAAGTGTGACAATCTTCTGTTGCCACGCCAGTGATTATTTGCTTAAATTTCTTTGCCGTTTTCAATCTCAAGGTTCTGGAGATGCATTGCCCTAGCGGGCTGGCGACCGTTTAATTATCCATTTTTAGCCTATCAGTGTTTTCTTTTGTTTTCAGTGATTTTGTAGTAAATATTACGTGGTACTCTTTTTTTTCTCTCATGTGTGGTTCTTGAGCGATTGCGCGGTACTTCACCCATTTCAAAATTATCATCAGTATTTAGCTTAAGTTTAGAATAGATTCTTCTTTCAGAAGAGTCTGTTGTACACTTTCCTCCAACTAATCGGCGCTATTTTCCTTCGGTAACGATAGCCTTACTCAGCGTAAAATTTCATTAGGCGTATGCGATCACGGTCGGTTATATCGCAATCCTGTAGGCCTATTAGGAAGATGAAGGTTGCAACCTGCTTGGAAATGAATAGGTTTATACGACAGAATATTATTTTCGATGCGTGATGTCGCACGTTTTTAGTGGATTGCTGACTGAAAATAATGTGAAGAATGATTTCTTCCGAAGTATAATCTCATACCATGTCGCAGTGCTGGCTATGTTAGTGTCTGTTTATGTTCTATTAAGTTGATGTGTGAAAAAAAAAGAAAAAATAGAATGAAAGGTAATCGGATTTTTTTTCTGTTATCTCTTATGGGAGAGACTGATTATGCATCATGGTTTATTTATTTTGAATTTCTTACTTTAGCTGGCGTTGTGGTACGCTCTAAACGAGTAAAGGATATGAGAATAAGCGCGAACGCGCTATCGTTACTGCAGATGATATCATCCTCACATCAGCCAACAGTGCCATCAGCAACACATTCATCTTGATGCTACCGGACGGCACCGCAACAGCTGGAGGATATTGAAGTCGGCCAGCTGCTGTGGCCGAGCGTTCTAGGCGCTACAGTCTGGAACCGCGCTGCTGCTACGGTCACAGGTTCGAATCCTGCCTCGGGCATGGATGTGCGTGATGTCCTTAGGTTAGTTAGCTTTAAGAAGTTCTAAGTTCTATGGGACTGATGACCTCAGATGTTAATTCCCATTGTGCTTAGAGCCATTTGAACCATATTGAAGTCGTCCCTCTCACAGTGACTCTTAAGTACTGTTAACATAGCGTGGAGAATTTATGAAAATGCTCGGTATGACACACTATTCACATTGTTAATTATTTTATCAGAGGGTATGAGGCGTAACAGAATTACCATTATTTCCGATTGTGGACCTTTTTTTACAACTCTACTTCATGAAAATTCCTCATAATTGACAGTCGCAGTTGTCAGCGGCGTGCTCCGTACGAAAATTTTGTTACTCAGTTGCATTTCTGCTTCTCAGGAAGCCAAAGTAATTAACGGTGGTGCGTACAAAAATATCGGTGAATATAGGAAGGAACCACCCGCGCAGTTTCATTTAAGTGCTTTAGGGAAAGTATGGAGAACCTAAATGCCGATGACTAGAATCCCAGTCCTTTCGTATGCGACTGCAATGTTCAGCAATATTACTGACACACATATTACCCGTCAGTATCACCTGCGTGAATTTGGCCTTTTAGTTTACTTTAAAAGCCGACTTACAGACCTTCCACGTCGATCGTCGCAAGTCTAATTATTAAGCATAATTGGAGAAATGCCTGGTAAACACTATGCTGTTTTTCAATATATTTATGCACAACCGGTTTCGATTACAGTGGAAAAATATTGACAACTTCACATCTTATACAGGCTATTTAACCAAAAGAGATGCCACAGATGACTTGTTTTTATTAAGCATAAGGCATGAGACAGAGTAAAATATTTCATTGATACGTGCTTCGGACGAACACGATATAATGAAACTTCCTGGCAGATTAAAACTGTGTGCCGGACCGAGACTCGAACTCGAGACCTTTGCCTTTCGCGGGCAAGTGCTTTACCAACTGAGCTATCCAAGCACGACTCACCACCCGTCCTCACAATTTTACTTCCACCAGTACCTCGTCTCCTACATGCCAATCAGCGCACACTCCGCTGCAGAGCGAAAATTTCATTCTGGGAACACGATATAATGTCTACTAAGTGGTGCAGGGGCCATTTTGACTATGACTGCATTCCAGATAAGCAGCTGTGTGCAGTCCTTGATGCTGTTTGGCTCCAGTGCATTACAGATGTGCAGGATTCAAACCTGGAGAGCCCATCAGTGTATAAGCGCAGCTACATACTGACAAGTCTTTACCGTCGCGCAATGCATTAATTCATTCGGCTTTGATTTTGTCTCTAATTTCTTTAAAGAATTCTGAAATTTTAAATGAGAACTTAGAACTGAGTTACTTTATTTGTGATCACTTCATTATACAAAGTAACTCTCTCGTGAGTAATGACCGATGTCGTGGATATATGTGTGACTGATTACTGCCGGCCGAAGTGGCCGTGCGGTTAAAGGCGCTGCAGTCTGGAACCGTAAGACCGCTACGGTCGCAGGTTCGAATCCTGCCTCGGGCATGGATGTTTGTGATGTCCTTAGGTTAGTTAGGTTTAACTAGTTCTAAGTTCTAGGTGACTAATGACCTCAGCAGTTGAGTCCCATAGTGCTCAGAGCCATTTGAACCATTTGAACTGATTACTACGCAAACTAAATTCGGTTACAACCATTTGGTTTCAGGAATAAGCTGTCTGCTGTAGGACTAGCGACCGTGTTATTTCGTTACATAATTAATACTTCATTAAATTACAGTTTGCTCATTAATGACAAATTCAACGAAGCACTCGAAATACATGCCATGTGGCTAGCTCCGCCCGTCGGGTAGACCGTTCGCTTGGTGCAAGTCTTTCGAGTTGACCCCACTTCGCAGACTTGCGTGTCGATGGGGATGAAATGATGATGATAAGGACAACACAATACCCAGTCCCTGAGCGGAGAAAATCTCCGACCCAGCCGGGAATCGAACCTGGGCCGTTTGGTATGACATTCCGTCCCGCTGACCACTCAGCTACCAGGGGCGGACGCCCCTCGAAATTAGTCTTTGTAATTACATACATATTCACCCAATCGTTACTAAGGCAGTGTATCCACTTGTCACTTAAACGATTAGTTGTAGACTTTTCGATCTATTTCATTGAGAAATGATGCTTGTCCGACAAATTAGGTACTAATGATCAAGGGCAATTACCGCGTACACCGGACGCGATGGGAAGGTTACAAACTGAACGCCGGAACGAACCAGTACCCCCCACTACCACCAACGTGGTCTGATGTACCTGTGACAGTACCAGCCTGGCGCTTGGCAGCAGACTTGTGTGTGAAGAGAATCAGACTGCCAAATGAGGCGAGGCTGTATTCGTCTGTTGAGACCGCTGCCTTTCGTTACTTCGTTGTCCCAACTCGATGTGCCTGTTTCCGCAAAACACAGCTCCGTATCTGCGGTATCGGAATGACACTAACCGTTGAACGTCTGGGATACAGAGCAACTGTACTGAGCTTCAGACTGATGGGAAACTGTAACTCCTAACCCATCGGTAAGCTCTGGAGGCAGTTGTCTTACAGTCAGCGTGGATTTATTGGTTCAGATAGGCAGATATTAAGTCTACGCTCCTGTTCTTTACTCTTGGTCGAGCTTAAAGTAGCCGTTACCGTAGTCTTGAAACAACACTGTTCAGAACGTTGAACACTGATAAGATTGCGGTCTGTATCTTAGCTATTTTCAAGTGTCAGTGACTTATTCCCTGCAAATCAGTATCCAAATGACGTCTTTTGACATTACTTGTGAAGTTTCTCGGTTTGGAGCACTTTCACAGCAAGTCTGTTGATTACACTCAAAAATCAATTTATTGACACAATCACACACGTATATTCAGGGGATTCTTTGATGACACTGATCACTATTTTATCTGCTGTGAAATTGGTATTGTGAGGCCGAAAGTGCAGGAGGTCAGGTCCATATGTACGAGGATAAGAGTGGAGAAACTTCAGAATAAGGAAATCAGGCGCAAGTACATAACAGTGATCTCAGAGAGGTACCAGTTAGTTGAAGGTAGTCAATTACAGTCATTGGAAAAGGAATGGACAAGGTACAGGGACACAGTACTAGAAGTGGCTGAAGAATGTCTTGGAACAGGAGTGTGTAAAGGTAGGATGAAGCAAACAGCTTGGTGGAATGACACAGTCAAGGCAGCCCGTAAAAGGAAAAAGAAGGCGTATCAAAAATGGCTACATACTAGAACTCAGGTGCACAGAGAAAGTTATATTGAAGAAAGAAACAAAGCCAAACAGATAATTTCAGCATCGAAGAAGAAATCTTGGGGAGACTTTGGAAATAGGTTGGAGACTTTGGATCAAGCTGCTGGAAAATCATTCTGGAGTGTAATTAGCAGTCTTCGAAAGGGAGGTAAGAAGGAAATGACAAGTATTTTGGACAGGTCAGGAAAACTGCTGGTGAATCCTGTTGATGCCTAGGGGCAGATGGAGGGAATATTTTGAAAAGTTGCTCAATGTAGGTGAAAATACGATCAGTAATGTTTCAGATTTCGATGTACAATGGGATAGGAATAATGATGGAAACAGGATCACATTTGAGGAAGTGGAGAAAATGGTCAATAGATTGCAGTGCAATAAAGCGGTTGGGGTGGATGAAATTAAGTCGGAACTCATCAAATACAATGAAATGTCAGGTCTTAAATGGCTACACAGGATAAGTGAAATGGCGTGGGAGTCGGGACAGGTTCCATCAGACTGGACGAAAGCAGTAATCACACCAATGTTTAAACATGGAAACAGAAAAGGTTGTAACAACTACAGAGGTATCTCTTTAATCAGCGTTGTGGGTAAAATCTTCTCAGGTATTGTTGAAAGGAAAGTGCGAGTATTAGTTGAGGACAAACTGGATGAAAATCAGTGTGCGTTTAGGCCTCTTAGAGGTTGTCAGGACCAGATTTTTAGCTTACGGCAAATAATGGAGAAGCGTTATGAGTGGAACAGGGAATTGTATCTATGCTTTATAGATCTAGAAAAGGCATATGACCGGGTTCCTAGGAGGAAGTTATTGTCTGTTCTACGAGATTATGGAATAGGAGGCAAACTTTTGCAAGCAATTAAAGGTCTTTACATAGATAGTCAGCTAGCTGTTAGAGTTGAAGGTAAATTGAGTTCATGGTTCAGTGTAGTTTCAGGGATAAGACAAGGCTGCAACCTGTCTCCACTGTTATTTATGGATCATATGTTGAAAACAATAGGCTGGCTGGGTGAGATTAAGATATGTGAACACAAAATAAGCAGTCTCGCATATGGAGATGACTTAGTTGAGATGGCAGATTCTATTGAAAGTTTGCAAAGTAATATTTCAGGGCTAGATCAGAAATGTAAGGACTGTGGTATGAAGATTAGCATCTCCAAAACGAAAGTAATGTCAGTGGGAAAGATATAAACGGATTGAGTGCCAAATAGGAGGAGCAAAGTTATAACAGGTGGACGGTTTCAAGTACTTACGATGCATATTCTCGCAGGATGGCAACATAGTGAAAGAACTGGAAGCGAGGTGTATAGCAAAGCTAATGCAGTGAGCGCTCAGCTACGATCTACTCTCTTCTGCAAGAAGGAAGTCAGTACCAAGACTAAGTTACCTGTGCACCGTTCAATCTTTCGACCAACTTTGTTGTATGGGAGCGAAAGCTGTGTGGATTCAGGTTAACTTATCAATAAGGTTGAGGTTCCGGATATGAAAGTAGCTAGGATGATTGCAGGTACTAGTAGATGGGAACAATGGCAGGAGGGTGACCGCAATGAGGAAATCAAAGAAAAACTGGTAATGAACTCTATACATGTAGCAGTCAGGGCGAACAGTCTTAGATGGTGGGGTCATGTTACACGCATGGGAGAAGCAAGGTTACCCAAGAGACTCATGGGTCCAGCAGTAGAGGGTAGGAGGAGTCGGGGTAGACCAAGGAGAGGGTACTTGGATTCGGTTAAGAATGATTTTGAAGTAATGGGCTTAACATCAGAAGAAGCACCAATGTTAGCACTGAATAGGGGATCATGGAGGAATTTTATAAGGGGGACTGTGCTCCAGACTGAACGCTGAAAGGCATAATCAGTCTTAAATGATGATGATGATGATGACACAATCATTTTATGTTCACAAATATAAGTTCTGCGATCCGCTAGCAGTTCAAAACAAATAAGAAAAGTCGTTCTTGAAAATAAAAAATGATTTCTTTGACAATTGAGAATGCTTGGAAAACAACACAAGTAAACCTTTGCGTCAGACTATCTTTTGAAAAGTTCTCCTGCAAACGAGACAGAGTATATTCTTAGACTTTAACAGTAGGCAGAAAATTAAAGTCCCATCTCACGAGCAGTACAAGGACTTCCATCAACAGAGTCCACAGCCGGAGAAGCAGGCCGCGATGCGCGATGGGCACGGGTAGCAAAGGCGTAATCGAGTCCGGGAGACAGCGTGACCCTCTTCTCATTCTGCTGGCGGAAATAGAACTGTCCGCTGCTCGCCGGGCGAAGGCAGTCATACCAGATGGCTATTGGTCTAACGATGTGGGCTCGGACTGACTGTGGAAAATGGCGCGGCTGATGCAGATGCAGAAAAGGTCCGTAGATGTGACGGCCTCTACTGCTCTAGGGCGCGCCCTCTGAACAAGCCTGCTGCCTGCAGGTCAGGCGAAGATTGGCTGACTTCGGCTGGTGCGCCTGACGAACTGGAGCGATATCCCGCATAGCGATGCAGCGTTGCGGGCTGGCGATGCCGCAGGAGACCCCGATAGTCTACGCTGAGGTCGTAACTAAAGACATTCCTCAAGACTTTCCTGTTTGAACCAAGCAGTTTTCTTTTCCCAGACAATTCAGGCCACGGTTGAAGGCTCCCAGCTTTACATGGAAATAAGGACGCTACATTACATCTCAAATTTGAGCGCAAGTCAGAGCTATAGGAGTCCATGATCATTTCAGGTAGTGTATTTTGCGTCTGGTATAACAAAAATATAATTTTTTAATTAATATAGCTTACACGTGCGAGAGCGCGCGATCGAGAGAGAGACAGAGAGAGAGAGAGAGAGAGGAAGGGGGAGGGAGGGAGAGAGAGGAGAAGAGAGAGGGAGAGAGAGAAGGGGATAGGGGAAGAGAGAGAAAGACAAAAAATGAGAGAGATGCTCGATGGTAATGTTAAGCCAACAAATTTTCAGAATAGGAATGTATACGCAGTGAACACAGCCCGCTGTGCATGTCGCCAGTATCAAACAAAAAATCTCACGTGGCTTCAGTGTAATGCTGTTTGTGCAAAACGTGAGTAGTTGTTGTGAATAGATGTTGCTGCTGCGAATGCAAACAGAATACTTAAACAAGTTTTTTCGTAAGTAACTACCACATAATCAAGTGACATAGGAACCAATGTACGAGGAGACCTCGAAAAGTAAGTTACACATTATTATGGTAGTCCAAGTAATTTTTATTGAAAGCTGCACTACACTTCACAGTGGCCCAGACACATGACACTACTTTCCAACATGTCACCAAGTTTCTGTAAACAAGTCACGGAGTCATTCGAGAACCGCTGTGTGACCATCCTCAGCATCGGAAAAATCGGTCATTGTTGCCGATCGGTACTTCGACTGCCTGGACTCTGTCGTCTGCAGTCGACGTAGATGACGTTCCTTCTGGGTCAGCATCACTCAAGTCTCTGCGGCCTTTGTCACAGTGCTGGAACCATTCCACTACAGCTGTGACCTTGTGTTTGGTCCATGTTTCTCCAGAATTCCACGGTGAATTTGTGTGCAACATTGTCGTTTTTCCACCAAGAATCATACTGGCCGTTGTACTTCAATACTGGAGTACGTTTCCAGTTGCTGCGCCATTTCACTCCCACACTCTGATGCACCTGTTATCCGTAGTTCAGCAGAACCGTGTCTGCAGTAACCCCAGAACATCTACTGTCTCCTGAGAATGCAGCACTCTTGTTGTCTCAGTGTGAGACGACATGTGTAATTTACTTTTTCAAGTGTCCTATATGCTGGTGCAGCTTTTTTCAAGCTTCTAGTATTCGCGACCCAATTTTCAACATAATAATTTTCATCGCCTTGCCCCCCCCCCTCTTCCTCCTCAAACGATTCCAATATATACACGGTGTCCCAAAATAAACACCAAGTTTTAGGGTCAGGTTCCTTACACCAGAACAAGAAAAAAAGTCTAGTAAACATGGGCTCCAAAATCCAAATCTTAAAAGCTACGAGTTTTTGTTCATCTTCTACTACAGGCTCTTTGCTTTCCATATTTTGACAGGAGGCAGTATGGACTAAAACAACAAAAAATGTCTAGCGAACATGGGCCAGAAATTGCATATCTCAAGAACTATGAGCACTTGTTCAGTATAAGAGATGAGATGTATTTCATACTAGCGAAGATGAACAAGTGCTCAAAGCTCTTAAAGTATACTTTTTAGGTCCCATGTTGTACTACCTCCTCCCAAAATATTGAAAGAAAAGTCTTTGTAGTAGAGGGATGTGTTTCATAGTATCGAAGATGAGCAAGTACTCTTAGTTATTAAGTTATGCGTTTTAGAAACTGTGTTTACTACATATTTTTTCTCGTTTTCGTGTAGCAAACCTATTCCTGAAGCTTGTCGGTGGTTTTTTGGGACACCACGTATATATATGGTGTTAGGATACAAGTGGAGCTGGCAGTTGTGGCCGAGCGGTTCTAGGCGCTTCAGTCTGGAACCACGCGACCGCTACGATCGCAGGTTCGAATCCTTCCTCGGGCATGGATGTGTGTGATGTCCTTAGGTTAGTTAGGTTTAAGCAGCTCTGAGTTCTAGGGGACTGATGACCTCAGATGTTAAGTCTCATAGTGCTCAGAGCCATTTGAACCATTTGATACATGTGGCGATATTCCTATTGATGACGGTGATGACTGGGGACAATGCACTGAACACCGTTACATAAGAATGTACTTCATTTACAGACTAATAATTATAGCTATTACTGGTATATGTTTTTAGGTTGCTTAGTACCTCCAAGTACTCGTGGCACAAGTCAGTCATTAATGTTTATTTTCTCATGGGCAGCATGTCTGGTACTGAAATGTGGAAACGTGGAAGCAATACGGACAGTCTACAGGGTGTAAATTTTAAGTTGACAAACCAGAATAACTCGAAAACTAAGCTTGACATGAAAAAAATGTGTAGAATCCAAAGTTGATTATTTTCGAAGGGGAGATCTGCTGGTGCTAAAATTAGCCCGCCACCCTAGCCCCCTGGTGGTGGGGCGGGAGGCAACTTTAAAATTTCAAGTGGGAACCCCCATTTGTTTTTTGCAGAATCAGATTTTACATAGAAACTACGTACATTTTGCCGTAAACATTTATTTTGATTCTTGGCAGTTGGCGCTGTAACTCAAGAAAATCCATGTTCTCATTTTTGCATGGAAAATGGTTACAGATAAATAAAAAATGAGTTCTCTCGATAGTAAGTAGGATGTTTGGTTAGTTAGTTAGCTAGTCAGATTATTTGTTTGACAATTAAAAGTTGCGTGGCCTCATGACCATGAAACAAACAAAAATTATCCGAATCTGCGGAAAAAATTAATACAGTATTTGGGTCAACATCTGTAAAACTCTAATTCCTCTCTCTCAAACCCCACTTACGGTGAGAGAGGAAGAATTTTAGTTTTAGCGAATCAAAATTTACGAAGTAAATAAGTATTTTTTTATTTATCTGTAACCATTTTCCACGCAAAAATGAGAACATGGATTTTCTTGAATTACAGCGCCAACTACCAAGAATCAAAAGAAATGTTTAAGACAAAATGTACGTAGTTTTTTATGTAGAATCCGATTCTGCAATAAAAAATGGGGTTCCCATTTGAAATTTTAAAGTTGCCTCCCACCCCACCCCCAGAGGGCTGGGGTGGCGGGCTAATTTGAGCACCAGCTGATGTCCCCCTGGAAAATAATCAACTTTGACTTCTACACATTTTTTCCTGTGAAGCTTATTTTTCGAGTTATTCTGGTTTGTCAACTTAAATTTACACCCTGTATACTGGCAGGTGTACTCCAGCTCATCATACAGTTACTACCCTGCACAAAACATCAGGTAGTACATTATGTGATGTGTTTGTAGGAAGACTGTTAGATGCATAGAAAAAACACTAAACACACTGACACTGGTACGTATTAAGGTACCAATTACACAATATCTGTACCTATACCCCGTATACACAGGGTGACTCCCAGCAGTCGTCAGGCGCATTTTCTCTGCTGTTTTAGCATATATTTGCAGTTTCGTTCTTGTATTGTGCAGATGGAGTCAAGCCAAACAGATAGTGCTCACCAAATCTTTCATGCGACGCTCAATGTCGACGGAAAGCGCTAGTCTTTTTCCCGTTACAAATAAAATGATTTTTATTGCAGAATTTTACGTGCCAATTCGATAGAGCGACCACAGAATAGTCTAGAGCGATATTTGTTTTACCGATGTGTATTAATAGGGGCAGTAAACCTCGAAGAGTAACCAGTACTCCATCAGCAACAGCACTGACCTGGCGCCCGCCGACTGGTACCACCAAGCACACAGCGCTACTGAGTGGCTGCTGGATTGCTGTTTATTCTTGGTGTTTTTCTGTCTCTGTTAATACGTGTCGATAAAACGAATATCGGGATAGACTAATCCTGGACCGCTCTATCGAGTCAAATTCCGCTTTAAAAATAATTCTGTTTCTAATGGGAAACAAACCGAAGTTTTCTGTTGGCACTGGGCGTCGCATGAAAGACGAGACCTGCAGTAATTGTTTGGGCCGACTGCAGTTACACAATTCAAAAACGAAATTGCAGATAGCTGCCGAAATACCTGACGACCTTTAGAAGAGACTCTCGGTTTGTAAATAATGTATTTTGAGTATTTTGACGCCAAAGAAACAAAGCTGCATACTTGGTAGCACGTTACGAATGGGTCGGGGATCCATTTCGAAATACTCCCAAAGATTCAACTGCCGAAGAAGAAATCGTAGATTTAACGACAAATGATGAAATAAAATGGCAATTTAGCAATAGATCGCTCTCTGAATTTTGGGTAGGGTTGGACGATCAGTTTTCTATACTGAAAACAAGAGCGTTTCGTATGCTATTACCATATTCAACATCCTACGTTTGCTATACCTGATTTTCTGTGTTGGCTACTGTAAAGACAATATATGGCTCCCAGCTAAAGCTATAAAAAGAAGTCAGAGTGTCTGTTCCCTTCGAAAACTTCCCTCTACGAGCCACGCCCAAGTAAGTCAAGCATGAACGCTTGAATGTAAGTCAAGCATGAACGCATGAACGTGTATTCACTACTGGCCATTAAAATTACTACACCACGAAGATGACGTACTACAGACGCGAAATTTAACCGACAGGAAGATGATGCTGAGATATGCAAATGATTAGCTTTTCAGAGCATTCACACAAGGTTGGCGCCGGTGGCGACACCTACAACGTGCTGACATGAGGGAAGTTTCCAACCAATATCTCATACACAAACAGCAGTTGACCGGCGTTGCTTGGTGAAACGTTGTTGTGATGCCTCGTGAGGAGGAGAAATGCATATCATCACGTTTTCGACTTTGATAATGGTCGGATTGTAGCCTATCGCGATTGCGGTTTATCGTATCGCGACATTGCTGCTCGCGTTGGTCGAGATCCAATGACTGTTAGCAGAATATGGAATCGGTGGGTTCAGGAGGGTAATACGGAACGCCGTGCTGGATCCCAACGGCCTCGTATCATTAGCAGTCGAGATGACAGGCATCTTATCCCCATGGCTGTAACGGATTGTGCAGCCACGTCTTGATCCCTGAATCAACAAATGGGGACGTTTGCAAGTCAACAACCATCTGCACCAACACTTCAACGACGTGCAGCAGCAGCAGGGACTAATAGCTCGGAGACCATAGCTGCGGTTACCCTTGACGCTGCATCACAGACAGGAGCGCCTGCGATGGTGTATCCAACGACGAACCTGGGTGCACGAATGGCAAAACGTCATTGTTTCGGATGAATCCAGGTTCTGTTTACAGCATCATGACGGTCGCATCCGTGATTGGCTACATCGCAGTGAACGCACGTTGGAAGCGTGTATTCGTCATCGCCATACTTGGTGGTATGGGGTGCCATTGGTTACACGTCTCGGTCACCTCTTGTTCGCATTGATGGCACTTTGAACAGTGGACGTTACATTTCAGCAGGATGATGCACGACCGCATGTTGGAGGTACTATACGGGCCTTTCTGGATACAGACAATGTTCGACTGCTGCCCTGGCCAGCACATTCTCCAGATCTCTCACCAATTGAAAACGTCTGGACAATGGTGGCCGAGCAACTGGCTCGTCACAATACGCCAGTCAC
The DNA here is from genome assembly GCF_023864345.2 of Schistocerca serialis cubense. Taxonomy (NCBI): domain Eukaryota; kingdom Metazoa; phylum Arthropoda; class Insecta; order Orthoptera; family Acrididae; genus Schistocerca; species Schistocerca serialis. The sequence continues at coordinate 428,927,325 of NC_064645.1, forward strand.
TACTCTTGATGAACTGTGGTATCGTGTTGAAGCTGCATAGGCAGCTGTACCTGTACACGCCATCCAAGCACTGTTTGACTCAATGCCTTGGCGTATCAAGGCCGTTATTACGGCCAGAGGTGGTTGTTCTGGGTACTGATTTCTCAGGATCTATGCACTCAAGTTGCGTGAAAATGTAATCAAATGTCAGTTCTAATATAATTTGTTTGTCAAATGAATACCCGTTTATCATCTGCGTTTCTTCTTGGTGTAGCAATTTTAATGGCCAGTAGTGTAAATTCCAAGTTTGTGTTTAATTTCGTATGAAAAAGTTAATTATTAAAAGCATTGTACAGAACTGATATAGCCCTGTTTCAAAGCGCATTATGTCAGTGTAGATGTGAATCCAGTTTTTAATTACATCATAGTGTATTTTGCTTTGTTTTCCTGGCGGTAAATTAATCAGTTCTTTGAATTCACATTTGTTTTCTTCTTTTCAATAAGCTCGGTCCCCACATTATGTTTAGACGCCCCTCTAGGTGACGCACTTCACAGGTTCAGAATCGCTGTGCTGGTGACAAAAATTATTTTCTGCGTCTCTGAATGCTCACTCCAAAGATATCAGTGCTATATTTACAAACCCGAGGTTTTGGTGTCCAACGTTTGTTAGGTCCTACGAATGGTTTGTCATTTATCTTTGCTTTTAGATCTGGTATTGATTTGTATATGGGAAGAAAGCTAACTTGCGTCTTGGTTCGGCATCCACGCTAAACTTGTAGGTGGCTGATTAATTTAGTACAAAACTTTAAGGTAGCAAGGGGATGACAGCTGCAATAGGTGAATGCCTAGTACAGCACTGTGTAGTTCAAAGCAGCCTTCGGTCTGAGAACAGCTTTTGTTTTAGTAGAGCGTGTGGAGGTTCATCACTAAAGTCATAACGACGTGAAGTGCTGTTAAGGGGAGCTAAAAACCTCCACAGTTACGATTCAGTCGTTAAGACGTTCCAGTATTACGACGTTTCCGCCGTTTCATTTCTGCACTTGGGCCTTTTATAGGTGATGGGATGGTCTTCGGGAAGACAGGGCAGTTGTAGAAGGGAGGAGGGCTCGTGATGAAGTAGGGAACTTACTAGGAATCACCACGCCTTTTTAAGAAGCTATTTTTCCATTTTTTTCCTTTTTCCTACTATAATTCACACGAACAGAAGCAGTAGACATACACTATTAAGAAACATTGTGGGGTACAACAAGCATCATGACATAGATTTCAACTGCTTGATTAAAAGCGGTTTCAGTAGGGCGTTACACATCCATCGCGAGCGGTTTGTTTCCGCTTTCTCACAAGTACTTCCCCGCCGACGTGACGCCGCTGGGGCAAATAAAAGTGGCCCGGAAACAGAGTTCCAGGTTAAAAACAAACATAGCAGAGGGAAGAAAATACAGTACTAACCTGACTATAGCAGATGTTGAAAGTAATAATCATTCATCTCTTCGCTCTTTTGGGTCCTGGTCAGCAAGTTTCTGAAGGCGGATCGAAGCTGTACTGCTGGAAATGCTGCAATCTCATCCTAAATGTCGTGCTGCAGTTCTTGAAGGCTATGAGTGTTGTTGCGATACATCTTAGACTCGAGTGCATCCCACACAAAGTGATCGCGCACATGCAGATCAGGTGACCTGGGTGTCCAGCTAAGGCCTAGACAAGAATGTCCTCTGCTAACAATTTTGTCAGGTGTCGAGATTGTGTAAATGTACTCCAATGTTCGAGCGACTGGATGGGCAGTTGCTGCATTCTGTTGGCAGTAACTCTAGTTCTCTTCCTTCTCCGTTAATGCTGCCACAAATGGTCTCAAAATCGGGGCCACATTTGCCGTACCCTGTACAAACCACTGAAAACCACGTTTAGATAATACTATTTCTTTTTAAAAAAATATATGCCTTCTCCATCTACGACGATGGTTTGAAAAGTTCTCGGAACGGAATAGAAAACACGTACTTACGTTACTGAAACATTTTTATTTTTCAATGTGGTCTTGGTCCAACGATGTTCCAGTGCCTTGATATCATCTCAAAAATGAGTTTCGTCCAGGCCTGCAAAATAGTTGTTCACTCCGGCTCTCAATTCTTCATTTGAAGTTAATCTTCGTCCGCTAAGAAAAAAATTTCAGTTTTGGGAAGACGTGGAACTCTGACGGAGCCATACCTGGTGAATAAGGTGGGTGTGGCAGATATTCATACCTTTGTTCATGTATTTTTGCCATGGCGACGGCACATGTGTGCGGGCGCGCGTCGAGAGACGCGGCACCCATCTTGCAAATAACTTTTTCATTTCTAATTCTTCAGTTCAAATGTGATAAACTCTTGCAGGCTGAGCAGTTTCATGCACTTTCAATTGGCGATCCTCCATGGCCATTTTTTGCACTTTTGAAATGATTTCCGGAGTAGTGACACATCTTGGCCGACCACTGCGTGGATCATCATCTGAGCCCTTCCGATCAAATTTAAATTCATCGGTCCACTTGGCAGCAGTTGAATATGAAGGAGCAGGGTCCCCCAGTGTATTCTGGAAATCGGCATGAATGTCTTATGCTTTCATACCTTTCTTTACGAAATACCTAATCACTGCTCGAAGCTCGATTTTTTCTATCTTCGCAAATCACTACGCGGGAACAACAACATAATCACGTAACTGCCACAGCTCTCTTCCTAGAGCACTGACGTGGCACGTGTTTACAGGCAACAGTCCAATGAAGATCACGCGAACAACTCGTTGCGCTAGCGCGGGTCTCTCGTGGTGATACCGAGAACTTTTCAAACCACCCTCGTACTTAAACCTTCGGTCACCATCCGAGATCCTCTAGATCTACAAACAACAGCTGTCCGGAATCAAAGTGGCGAACATCTTTTTAAAAGTGACAACCGACATCGTTACACAGATTACAACGTGAGTGCTGCGTATTGGACATTTTTCCGATGGACTTTCCAAACCGCAGCAAGCTCACGACGTGACCTCGCTGGAATTAGTTGACTGCACGAACTGTGCTGGACAACGCAATCACGGAATGTCGATAACGTTTATAAATTTGGTGCGGTGCTCGAAGCAACAGATCAATCTTTCAGCAAGTGAGACGCAGGTGTTACAGGCGCAGGGTTTTCACGTTCAGTGTGCGTTTACCACCCCAGCGACACCACATAGCTGTATACCGGGTGGTTATAAGTAAACTTTGCAAAGAAGGGAGAGCAGAAAGGTGGAAGGAGTATATAGAGGGTCTATACAAGGGCGATGTTCTTGAGGACAGTATTATGAAAATGGAAGAGGATGTAGATGAAGATGAAATGGGAGATAAGATACTGCGTGAAGAGTTTGACAGAGCACTGAAAGACCAAAGTCGAAACAAGGACCCGGGAGTAGACAACATTCCATTAGAACTACTGATAGCCTTGGGAGAGCCAGCCCTGACAAAACCCTACCATCTGGTGAGCAAGAGATATGAGATCGGCGAAATTCCCTCAAACTTCAAGAAGAACATAATAATTCCAATCCCAAAGAAAATAGGTGTTGACAGATGTGAAAATTACCGAACTATCAGTTTAATAAGTTACGTCTACAAAATACTAACACGAATTTTATACAGACGAATGGAAAACTGATAGAAGCCGACCTCGGGGAAGATCAGTTTGGGTTCCGTAGAAATGTTGGAACACGTGAGCCAATACTGACCCTACGACTTATCTTAGAAAATAGATTAAGGAAAGGCAAACCTACGTTTCTAGCATTTGTAGACTTAGAGAATGCTTTTGACAATGTTGACTGGAATACTCTCTTTCAAATTCTGAAGGTGACAGGGGTAAAATACAGGGAGCGAAAGGCTATTTACAATTTTTACAGAAACCAGATGGCAGTTATAAGAGTCGAGGGACATGAAAAGGAAGCAGTGGTTGGGAAGGGAGTGAGACAGGGTTTTAGCCTCTCCCCGATGTTATTCAATCTGTATATTGAGCAAGCAGTAAAGGAAACAAAAGAAAAATTTGGAGTAGGAATTAAAATCCACGGAGAAGAAATAAAAACTTTGAGCTTCGCCAATGACATTGTAATTATTTCAGAGACAGCAAAGGACTTCGAAGAGCAGCTGAATGGAATGGACAGGGTCTTGAAAGGAGGATATAAGATGAACATCAACAAAAGCAAAACGAGGGTAACGGAATGTAGTCGAATTAAATCGGGTGATGCTGCGGGAATTAGATTAGGAAATGAGACACTTAAAGTAGTAAATAAGTTTTGCTATTTGGGGAGCTAAATAACTGATGATGGTTGAAGTAGAGAGGATATAAAATGTTGGCTGGCAATGGCAAGGAAAGCGTTTCTGAAGAAGAGAAATTTGTTAACATCGAGTATAGATTTAAGTGTCAGGAAGTCGTTTCTGTAAGTATTTGTATGGAGTGTAGCCATGTATGGAAGTGAAACATGGACGATAAATAGTTTAGACAAGAAGAGAATAGAAGCTTCGAAATGTGGTGCTACAGAATAATGCTGAAGATTAGATGGGTAGATCACATAACTAATGAGGAGGTATTGAGTAGAATCGAGGAGAAGAGAAATTTGTGGCACTACTAGAAGAAGGGATCGGTTGGTAGGACATATTCTGAGGCATCAAGGAATCAATGATTTAGTATTAGAGGGCAGCTCGGAGGCTAAAAATCGTAGAGGGAAACCAAGATATGAATACCCTAAACAGATTCGGAAGGATGTAGGATGCAGTAGGTACTGGGAGATGTAGAAGCTTGCACAGGATAGGGTAGCATGGAGAGCTGCATCAAACCAGTCTCTGGACTGAAGACCACAATAACACTGAACACTGAAACTACTGGTAATTACTGTACGAGTACCAAATTTGGTAGCATTGATCTGAAGGATATGCGGAAGAGAAATAGAGCAGCATCGATTGAACTGAAACCCTTCTAATGTGCTGCTACGGTACATCATACCATTACATGCCGGGACCACTACTGCTACAAAAGGGGCTCAATATGGCGCCCGTCAGTGTCCAGCAGATTCCATTGTGCATAGCAGGACGAAGCATGTCCGTATGTATGCTGGCTACCTCTCTTGATATGCTGCGCTTCAGACCAGCAAATGTGTGAATGTTCCCCTGGTAACCCTTGTCCTTCACGTAGCCCCACAACCAGATGTTCAGATGTGTGCGAAATCTTATGGGACTTAACAGCCGCACAATCCATGACTGCAGCGCCTTAGACCTCTCGGCTACCCACAACCAGAAATCACAGGGAGTGGGGTCAGGTGTTCATGCCGGCCAGGCACTTGCAAGCGATCGGCTGATAATTCGAAAGTTTTCAAATGTGTTTCGGAGAAGCAGGTCAACTTCACGAGCGATGTGCGGTAAGGCCCCATCTTCCATTAAAACTGTTGAGTTCAATGTGTCTCTGTACATTAGGGCGGGTATGACATGCTGGCGAAGCATATCGCAGTAACGCCGGTCAGTCACACTGCACGTCTTTGATCCTTGAGCGCCAACCTGTTCAAAAAAGAGTGGGCCAATGATGAACGTAGCCGTGAAGCCACACCTTACGGTAACACGTTCACCATACAGGGGAACTTCATGCACAGTGACTGTAGGTGAAGATCTCTACACTCAGCAATTCTGTGTGTTGACGTCACCCGTCACAGAAAAATGAGCTTTGTCTGTCCATAGGATCGTCCGGGGCCAGCCCTCGTCTACTTCAGTCCTTGCGAGCAAGAGGAGAGCGATGTCAACACGTCTTTGTTCGTCCTGTGGTTCAAGCTACTGTACGATATAGATCTCATACAGTCACCATTTGGGAATGGTTCGAAGCACCTTCCATACAGTGGAACACGGGATGTTCAACTGCCGTGGCACAGCACGCGCACTGTCTGACGATACGGAACTGCGCGCAGCCTTGTCTGGCATAGCAACAGCGATTTCATCAACCACCTGTGGTGCAACCGGTCGTCGGCCTCTTCGCGGAGCGACGCCCAGTTCTCCAGTTGATTCGAACTTCTTCATCATTCTCCGCACAGCAGCCGACGATATTCTCGAAGTGCAGCTACAGCATTACTTTTGTTTTGATAATACAGTTTCACCAATAATGACCTCCTCCTTTTGCCCAAGCTCATGTTGACACGACAGAAGGATGACTGATCACGGTACCAGGAGGCCATAGTTGGAACTGGACGGTGGCGCTGTGAACGCGCGGAAATCAAGCACCCCATACTCCGGACATTAATGTTACCGAGACTGGTACTCGTACGGTAGTTAGTTTCCGTGTTATAACGTGTTAAATGGGGAAAGTTTAATTATTACCACTCGATATAATTACCTTTACTAACCCTAGTCAACGGCTCATACGAATTTGGTGCATTCACATCACACCTCTGGATTTTCTAAATTTTCTATTGGTAATTTGGCAATTTCGTAGTCGATGCTAGACCGAAGTTCCATATTCTGTTCTACAACATTTGATCTTTACCTTCTTCGAAAATTTCTATCATTGTGTTTCCTAACGTTTCCCTCTTCGTCACAAACGCTTAGCAGCTAAAATGAACGTGATGCTGTATTCAGCTAAGTATTTTGACACACGGAATCTTTGGTCGAAAATGAATATTTCCTTTTTTTTACCGGTAAATGTGGATTTGGGGGAGATCAATTTGGCTTCAGGAGAAATGTAAGAATACGTGAGGTGATGCTGACCCTATTACTTAGAAAATAGATTGAAGAAATACAAGCCTACAATTGCAGCATTAGTAAATTTACTTAAAAAGCTATTAGTTATGTTGTCTGGAATATAGTCATTAAATTTTGAAATAACCGGGAAGTAAAAGGCTATGTACAATTTGTACGTAAACCAGAGTGCAGTTATAAGGGTATGATAGGAATGTGATAGCTGAGAAGGGAGTGAGACAGGGTTGTAGCCACATGTCATGCAGCCTGTACATAGAGCAAGCAATAAAGGAAAACAGACATGTCGTGTTACCCGTAAACAGATTGCTTTCTGACAGTGAAACTAACGATTTTTTACGTGTATGGTACTCCGTGCTGCGGTATATGCATATACATTGCAGAACCAACCAAACTGGTACACCTGCCTAATATCGTGTAGGGCACCATCGAGCACGCAGAAGTGCCGCAACAGGACGTGGTGTGGACTCGACTAATGTCTGAAATAGTGCTTGAGGCAACTGACACTATGAATTCTGCAGGGCTGTCCATAAATCCGTAAGAGTACGAGGGGACGGAGGTCAGCATGTTGCAACGCATCCCAGATATGCTAAATAATGTTCATGTCTGGAGACTCTGGTGGCCAGCGGAAGTGTTTAAAATCAGAAGAGAGTTCCTGGAGTCACTCTCTAGCAATTCTGGAAGTGTTGGGTGTCGGGTTGTCCTGCTGAAATTGCCCTAGTCCGTCGGAATACACATTGGACATGAATGGATGCAGGTGATCAGACAGGACGCTTACTTACGTGTCACCTCTCAGAGTCGTATCTAGACGTATCAGGAGCATGTCATTCTCAATGGAGAGAAGTCTTCCGAAGTAAGAGTGATTTCAGGTGTGCCGCAGGGGAGTGTCATAGGACCGTTGCTATTCACAATATACATAAATGACCTTATGGATGACATCGGAAGTTTACTGAGGCTTTTTACAGATGATGCTGTGGTGTATCGAGAGGCTGTAACAATGGAAAATTGTACTGAAATGCAGGAGGATCTGCAGCGAATTGACGCATGGTGCAGGGAGTGGCAATTGAATCTCAATGTAGACAAGTGTAATGTGCTGCGAATACATAAAAAGATAGATCCCTTAACATTTAGCTACAAAATAGCAGGTCAGCAACTGGAAGCAGTTAATTCCATGAATTACCTGGGAGTACGCATTAGGAGTGATTTAAAATGGGATGATCATATACAGTTGATCGTCGGTAAAGCAGAAGCCAGACAGAGATTCATTGGAAGAATCCTAAGGAAGTGCAATCCGAAAGCAAAGGAAGTAGGTTACAGTACACTTGTTCGCCCACTGCTTGAATATTGCTCAGCAGTGTGGGATCCGTACCAGATAGGGTTGATAGAAGAGATAGAGAAAATCCAACGGAGAGCAGCGCGCTTCGTTACAGGATCATTTAGTAACCGCGAAAGCGTTACGGAGATGATAGATAAACTCCAGTGGAAGACTCTGCAGGAGAGACGCTCAGTAGCTCGGTACGGGCTTTTGTTAAAGTTTCGAGAACATATCTTCACCAAGGAGTCAAGCAGTATATTACTCCCTCCTACGTATACCTCGCGAAGAGACCATGAGGATAAAATCAGAGAGATTAAAGCCCACACAGAAACATACCGACAATCCTTCTTTCCACGAACAATACGAGACTGGAATAGAAGGGAGAACGGATAGAGGTACTCAAGGTACCCTCCGCCACACACCGTCAGGTGGCTTGAAGAGTATGGATGTAGATGTAGATGGGGGTGCAGGAGTCCCATATCATTACAACTGCACACGCCCCACACCATTACAGAACCTCCCCCAGCTTGAACAGTCCCCTGCTGTTATGGAGGGTCAATGGATTCATCAGGTTGTCTCCATACCCGTACACATCCATCCGCTCGATACAATTTGATACGAAAGTTGCCCGATCAGGCAAGATGTTTCCAATCATCAGCAGTCAAATGTCGGCGTTGACGAGCCCAGGCGAGGCGTAAAGCTTTGTGTCGTGCAGTCATCAAGTGTACACGAGTGGGCCGTCTGCTCCTAAAACCCATATCGATGATGTTTCGTTGAATGGTTCGTACGCTGGCACTTGTTGATGACCCAGCATTGAAACCTGCAGCAATTTGCGGAAGGGCTGTACTTCTGCCACGTCGAACGATTATCGTCAGTTGTCTTTGGTCTCGTTCTAGCAGGCGGCAGCGATGTCGGAGATGTGATGTTTAATCGGATTCCTGATAATCACAGTACACTCGTGAAATCCCCACTTCATCGCTATATCAGAGATGCTGCGTCCCATTCCCCCTATAACACCACGTTAAAATTCATTTAAATCTTGATAACCTGCTATTGTAGCAGCAGTAACTGATGTAACAACCACGCCAGACACTTCTTTGTTGATCCATTATGGACTGTGGCACAACGGCTGGCATGTGTCTTGATGCAATAATTTACCAACAGCCGTATGTATTGTAGAAATTTATTTTATGAACATCTTATGTGCTACCAGTTTCGGCATTACATGGATGCCATCTTCAGGCCCCACTCGTCATAGTCGTAAAATCGCTATACACATTGGAAATGAATGGAGTCTGTGTCGTCTGGCCACCAAGAGCTGTTGCATAGCAATTTGATTCACGGACCCAGTTATATGGCTCCTTCCGTGTATAGCGATTTTACGACTATGACGTGTGGGGCCTTAAGATGGCATCAATGTACTGCCGAAACTGGTAGCACGTAAGAAGCTCATAAAATAAATTTCTACAATACATACGGCTGTTGGTAAATTATTGCATCAAGAAATACACGCCAGACACTTGTTGTCTCATATTGGTGTTGCCGGCCACAGCTCCGTATTCTGCCTGCTTGAATATCGCTGTATTTGAATACGGATGCCTATAACAGTCTTTGGCGCTTCAGCGTATATACTGTCGAATTGCATTTTGCTCGAAGTCGTCAATATTTGTCACGTGGCACAGTTTCTTTCTTGTCTTTCCGTGTATCACAAGGACAGAGCTTCCAGTTGCATCCAGACTCTTCTTCGTCAGTCTCTTCTCTGCCACACTGGAGATCTTCAGTTTCTTTGACTCTGTCGATCATGTTTGGTATCAAAGGACGGCCGTTATCGCTTTCCGTTTCAGAGTAATAACATAATTTGGATATAAACTCGCATGCTTTCCTTTCAGAGCAACACATTTTCCAGACTTTGTCTTTTCTGTGCTATAAGGAGCCATGATTACAATAGACGTCGAAAAACTCCCTGACAGTATTCGTGTAACACGCACATGCAAAACACGCAGGTCTCTCGAACAGTTCCGAAACTCACCGAAACACTGACCGGAAAGTAGACTCCTCGAATAGACCTCCGGCAACACTGTGGCGTTGCTATAGAGACGTTTATAGAATTGCGCTACCTTATTGGTTGAGGTAAGCGCGCGAAGCTGTCGACTGAGTTATAATGCCGTGTGAACCTTCACAGGACTGCTCAAGGAAACTGTCATGTCTTGCAGTGTGCAGTTAACAGCTCCTTGATACTAGTTACGTTGTTCTTTGGCGTATCACCATAATTTCACTTAGATATTCTTGAAACTGTGCTGCTTATTGCATACTGCCCATTCATAGGTTTTTTTGAAGGATGTCATCTTGCTTTCAGCTGTTAGAATTCTATTTTGCAGTTGCGGTTTCGGCAATAAACCATTTTCAAGTATCTACAAAACATAATACAACGTAATGAGAACAATTTATAGTGGGATTAACAGTAGATACAAACAGTTTTACAGTTTTTTGAAATTTGTATACCGTACTTACAAGATTTTGACATACTGGTAGTGATAACAACGTAATATGCTTAACTGCCCAATAAAGAACAACTAGTCAACCATACTAGTCAATATTCCATTTTAAGTGCCGCAGTTGTGTGTGGCTACATCACTCAACTATAGGTGTGCACTTACAACTCATTAAAATAAATGTCTAAAACAGACGAGAAAATTGTTACTTCTGAGGTCTGTTTGAGCATTGAGCATGTGTTGTGATTGTTCTTTGAAGCCGCAATAAATTTCAGTTTCTTCTAGAACGTCCATTGATCTGCCTTTTTCTACCATGTGTAGTACCTTTAAAGATTCCTCGATACTGTTGGTGTTATGATTATAGTTTCGTGGATATGGACTAAATGAAGATTTACAGTTCTCACTTAGGTCTGCGTGCTCTCTGAATCTGATGGAGAAACATCTATCTGTTTGTTTCACATAAAAATTTTCACATTCATCACATTTGGTTTTATAAATCGATGACTGTGAAACTGGTTTTGTTTTGTTGGTTGTATGTCAGATTATTGTCCCTCCTTTGTCTTTCATGCGGAACCCGATTCGTACATTATTTTTCCGATAGTTATCGTCTGCTGTGTGTGATATGGCATCATAATAAGATAGAGCAATGTAGTTAGTTTCTTCTGGTTTTCCTCCTCTTGCTAATATTATAACTTTGTGTCTATTGTTGCTTTTGTTCCGTAATTTGATAGTATATATTTTGTTTGCCTTACCAGCATTGTAGCCGTTGTTTGTTGCTATATGTTTTAGCATACACAACTCTTCGGTAATTTCGTTCTGTTCAAATGTGACGTGCAATTGTGCATATTACGTTATTGTTTCTGCCTTTTTGTCAGAATCGGCATATGAATGTCAAAAAACTACAAAATTGGATGTAGTTACTGTTTAATCCACTGTAAATTGTTTTTATTATGTTGCATTATCTTCTGCAGCTCCTTGGCTTAATGAGGAAATTGCAATCACAAAATAAAATTCGAACAGCTGAAAACGAGATGAAGTCCTTTAAAAAAATTATAGGAGATGTAGATCCATACTACAAGGAAAGAATTTATACATAGGCTATTGCACAGGCGCTGTCTTTAGCCCAAACTGACTTTGCTTACATTGACTAGTGCTGTTGCAACTTATGTTTTGGGATGGCATTGTGTTGGTTAATGCTGATACTGGTAAAACATTGTTTCTTAAACTGCCAAACTTTTGGATCAAGTTTCGCCTTACGTTTCCTGATTAGTGTTTATCTTTGTCAGTTTCGAGTTACGAGCTTACTATCTGATATCATTTTGTTAGGTTATATGACACCTGTGGTGTGCAAGGTTGCAGGTTCAGTCTTGTAAGAATATTTTCTCAAGCCAGGATTGCGTGTGTACCTTGTGTAGTGTTGGCAGAAGAGCCAACACTGTTTTTCTAGAGGAGGCCGAAATGCACGCGTTTAATTACACGCTGACTGGCGTGAGGTCTGGAACAGGACAATATCTCAAGATATTGTCCTGTTCCAGACCTCACGCCAATCTGCGTGACCTTTACGCGTGTCTTTCGGCTTCCTCTCGTTGTGACTTGGCTATCTTGCTAAGACACAACACCTTGTTGTGGTTCTTACATCCCGCATTTATTCTGTGTAATTTAAATTTTGATTGTGTTGGCATATTTTGTATCTTAGGTCAGAGTTTTAGTATTCACTTGTTAATTTATTCTCAAAGCAGTTCTAGAATTTTGACCCAGAACTCAGTTGCCAATTCTGAAGTTTTGTAATAAACCTCAGATGTGTGATTTAGTACCATTGTTATTTGACCTACAAGTAGTGCTTATATCTGTCACTGAACATTTTTGCTGCTGCTTTCTTGGATCTTGTATTAAATGTAAGTCAGGAAGGTAATGTTGTCAACAAATTCTGTAACTGCTAAATTATAATTACGCCTTGAAAACCTCTAGACACTTCCATTCCACAAACTATACTGCGAAATTTCTACGTTACCGCGCCCTTTTCTTCCAGGCGTGCAAGTCTTGCAAGCTTGCTAGCAGAACTTCTGCGAAATCTGGAAGGTAAGGAAAAGCTCACAAGTTTGAGTCTCGGTCGGCCACACAGTTTAAACTTGACAATAATTTTCATATCAACGTACATTCAGCTGCAGAGTGAAAATTTCATTCCACTGTCACCTGTTTCAACTTCACCCAAGAGGTTTGAGATACCCTGTATTCTCTGCCTCGTGATGACTGGGTGTTGTGTGATGTCCTTAGGTTAGTTAGGTTTAAGTAGTTCTAAGTTCTAGGGGAATGATGACCATAGATGTTAAGCCCCATAGTGCTCAGAGCCATTTGAACCATACCCTGTATCTTGCACTTTTCTACAGTGTAGATTTGTGGCATACAAATTCCCCGAGTATACTGCACTCTCCAAAATTCCTTTTGATCATGCTAACAAAATGGCGTTTAGATTGCAATAATAAGGTGGCGAACGAAACGACATTGTGGTCTTTGCTTTGAGCCTATTGCAACCACACACAGTCAACTGCTTCGAGTGCCGAAGTTGTTAGTTGGCAACAACGCTGGTAGCAGCTGTCAGGGATATTCTCACGACGACTGGACAGGCGTGTTCACGTCTGTATATTCCAGGCAATCTTCCCGGCCACCAGAACAGCGCCAGGCGGCACGTACTCCAAGCGCTTGGAACCGCTCTGTCTGTCTGTCTCTGCCGGCCGCGGTGGTCTAGCGGCTTTAGGCGCTCAGTCCGGAACCGCGCGACTGCTACGGTCGCAGGTTCGAATCCTGCCTCGGGCATGGATGTGTGTGATGTCCTTAGGTTAGTTAGGTTTAAGTAGTTCTAAGTTCTAGGGGACTGATGACCACAGATGTGAAGTCCCATAGTGCTCAGAGCCATTCTCTCTCTCTCTCTCTCTCTCTCTCTCTCTCTGTCTGTCTGTCTGTCTCTCTCTCTCTCTCTCTCTCTCTCGCCGCGTGGGATTAGCCGAGCGGTCTTAGGCGCTGCGGTCATGGACTGTGCGACTGGTCCCGGCGGAGGTTCGAGTCCTCCCTCCGGCATGGGTGTGTGTGTTTGTCCTTAGGATAATGTAGGTTAAGTAGTGTGTAAGCTTAGAGACTGATGACCTTCGCAGTTAAGTCCCATAAGTTTTTTGGACAACATAGTTGTGGAGAGAAGCAGCGATTAGTATGATTAATCAATAATTCAAGAACAATCTTAATCGCATTTATTATTGTTATAATACCGCCAACCGGTTTCAACCCGACGTAGGGGTCATCTTCTGGGTGTTTACACCATTGCTCGACTGCTGGTGGTGTCACTCCTGTCTACATAACGGCAGGAAACCTCTATGTAGACAGGAGTGACACCATCAGTAGTCAACCAATGTTGTAAACGCCCAGAAGATGACCCCTACGTCGAGTTGTAACCGGTTGGCGGTATTATAACAATAATAAACGCGATTAAGACTGTTCTTGAATTATTGAAGTCCCAAAAGATTTCACGCACATTTGAACATTTTTTTCTCTCTCTCGTGTCATCAGCTGCCAACTGCTACTCGACTCCACAGCGGCACGCTTCAGTACGAGGCTGGCTGCTCCACTGCTCCACAACAGAATGACTCCCCGACATCGTGGCCGCCTAGTTTGCTGGCGTTGAAACACTTCCGTTCTTACAACCAGCGCCTTCCCGGCGTGGCTAGAAAACAGCTGTAGCCGTGGCGCCACCTAGTAAATGGCGCCGAATTTGATCTGTGCTGCGACATCAAGGCATACGGGAAAAGAAATAAAAGCTTTGCCCACGGCAGTGTAATTCTGTAAGAGTCATTAGGCACGACAGTTTTCTTCATCATACCAGGTTCTCCTTATTGTCTCTATTCATATGAATTTTGTCGCCTTTGTGTGATATGTTTTCTATGTAGCCTTACGGTGTGCATCCGGATGACATGATGTGGCAGGGATTTTGTTTGACACCATCATTTTTTTTTTCGCGTCATACCAGCTGCTATTTTTTTCTTTTCTCACGTCACATCACATTAGATATCTTTTCAACACAGCTATTACTAAAGTTACAGTAAGCATTTTATGTTGAAGGCCTGCCTCACAGTTAGTGTTACAAGATCATTTAGTTGCACTTAATACCGCACCAATGCTTGTAACAAGGTACGCCATGTGGTAGATCGTCTCCTCCACACACGCAGTAGGAGACTGTAACAGCCAAATGCTGGCAGTGTTGTGACGTAGGAGACATGGACCTCATTCTTCCTGGAATGTTTTTTCCACATTAAGCTCAACTTAAGGTTTATATTATTGCATCGATTAGCGGCAGATGTCTTCCTTGCCGAAAATGGCGCTTTCCGGCAGCGAGTCTGCTCACGATAATATAAAAAAAGTGGGTGCTACGGGTTTTAAGAATATAAATGATGAATTTATGTTGATATCAGATTGGTTCAAATGGCTCTGAGCACTATTGGTTTTAACTGCTGTGGTCATCAGTCCTCTATAACTTAGAACTACTTAAACCTAACTAACCTAAGGACATTACACACATCCATGCCCGAGGCAGGATTCGAACCTGCGACCGTATCGGTCGCGCGGTTCCAGACTGTAGCGCCTAGGACCGCTCGGCCACTCCGGCCGGCGATATCAGATCACTTCAAATTGGTCTGATGTCGGGATAGTGGAATATATGCTCAATATTCGGAGCTTACAAGCTTGTAATCTGTAGCAACAGCGTGATCTGTTGGCTATAATTTGGTCCACACACTTCTGGCTTCATATAATTTACTTATGTCATCTCTCTACAGGCTAAGTGTAGCTCTTTCATTTATAAAGCTGAAAAAAACACAATACGTTGTTGTCATAAAGTCCCGATCCTTTTCTGCGGAGTAATCGATAAATTTACATAACGGACATTTACAGCATGGTCTGTTGTCAAGCTATGTGTACGCTTTTATCGGACTTCAAAATGGCCTCTGTGTACTTCGAAGCTATTTCTCATTGCTGAAGAGCAGCCCTCAATACATTCTGAAACATATCTTGCGAAACAGGTGAGCCTGCGTTCCTAATTCGAGCTCATAAATTCTGGAAATCCTTTCCCATTGTTTTTACACTCCTGACGTAGTGTACCCTCAAACGAAGATATCCAAGGATGTCAAACCAAGGAAACCCGAAGACCACAGTCTTATGTACGTGTCCAGCCATCTGTTGGCGAATCTTCGATTTACAGGGTGTCCACAGTTAAAGATCCAGTTTCAAAAAGCTGTAGAACGAGAACCATTGCTCAAAAGACGTCAAATTTTAACAGTATATTATTGACGCAGGGGAAAAGTCACGGAAAAAAAATCGAAATTTGGCCAGTAGATGACGCTGTAAGCTTCAGAATATGCACACCAGCAGAAGAGCTGCACACGGCTAATCCTCAGTTTGTGACCCAGAAGCCGAACTTGGCTGTCTCCGTGGAGGTTACAGCGTTGGTGGTAAAGCTCTTCTACAAGAACGGTGGCTGTGCACCGTTAGCCCTGCAGAAGTTCCGGTCCCTGAACACTATGAAAAAAGGCATTGGTCCGATGTCTGCAAAGGATATGAAGAAAAAGATGACAAAATTTGAGGGAAGAAAGCAGTTGATCCGACGTCTGTCGTAGATGTGGCCACAGCATTGCAGGAAGCGTAAAGCAGCGCACGAGGAACTGCTCGAACGTAGGATACGCCTGTGAGCCGTGCATCAAATCCTAAGAAACATCCTGCATTGCTATCCGTACAAAATCATCCATGTTCAGGGCTTGCTTCTTGCTTCGCTCTGGAATTTCTTGTTCGTGTGGAAGTGAAAAATGAGTACCCATGGACATTCTGTGGACAGACGAAGCCCGTTTCCATCTCCAAGGACATGTCAACATCTACATCTACATCCATATTCCGCAAGCCATCTGACGGTTTGTGGCGGAGGGTACCTTGAGTACCTCTATCGGTTCTCCCTTCTATTCCGGTCTCGTATTGTTCGTGGAAAGAAAGATTGTCGGTATGCCTCTGTGTGGGGTCTAATCTCTCTGATTTTATCCTCATGGTCTGTTCGCGAGATATACGTAGGAGGTAGCAATATACTGCTTGACTCCTCGGTGAAGGTATGTTCTCGAAACTTCAACAAAAGCCCGTACCGAGCTACTGAGCGTCTCTCTTGCAGAGTCATCCACTGGAGTTCATCTATCGCCTCCGTAACACTTTCGCGATTACTAAATGATTCTCTAACGAAGCGCGCTGCTCTCCGTTGGATCTTCAACCCTGTCTGGTACGGATCCCACACTGGTGAGCAGTATTCAAGCGCCGGCCGCGGTGGCCGTGCGGTTCTAGGCGCTCAGTCCGGAACCGCGTGACTGTTGCGGTCGCAGGTCCGAATCCTGCCTCGGGCATGGCTGTGTGTGATGTCCTTAGGTTAGTTAGGTTTAAGTAGTTCTAAGTTCTAGGGGACTGATGACCACAGATGTTAAGTCCCATAGTGCTCAGAGCCATTTGAACCATTTTTGAGTATTCAAGCAGTGGGCGAACAAGTGTACTGTAACCTACTTCCTTTGTTTTCTGACTGCATTTCCTTAGGATTCTTCCAATGAGTCTCAGTCTGGCATCCGCTTTACCGACGATTAATTTTATATGGTCATTCCATTTTAAATCACTCCTAAAGCCTACGCCAAGATAATTTATGGAATTAACTGCTTCCAGTGTCTGACCTGCTATATTGTAGCTAAATGATAAAGGATCTTTCTTTCTATGTATTCGCAGCACATTACACTTGTCTACATTGAGATTCAATTGCCATTCCCTGCAACCTCTCGATATACCACAGCATCATCCGCAAAAAGCCTCAGTAAACTTCCGATGTTATCCAGAAGCTCATTTATATATATGGTGAGTAGCAACGGTCCTACGACACTCCACTGCAGCATACCTGAAATCACTTCGGAAGACTTCTCTCCATTGAGAATGACATGCTGCGTTCTGTTATCTAGGAACTCTCCAATCCAATCACATAATTGGTCTGATAGTCCATATGCTCTTACTTTGTTCATTAAACGACTGTGGAGAACTGTGTCAAACGCCTGGCGGAAGTCAAGAAACACGGAATCTACGTCGGAACCCGTGTCTGTGGCCCTCTGAGTCTCGTGGAGGAATAGCGCGAGCTTGATTCCACACGATCGTCTTTTTCGAAATCCACGCTGATTCCTACAGAGTAGAATTCTAGTCTCCAGAAAAGTCATTATACTCGAACATAATACGTGTTCCTAAATTCTGTAACTGATCTACGTTAGAGATATACGTAGAATTGCAGAATACGGGCAACGGAGAATTCTCACGCATATCAACCAGTACCATTTCATTTTCCAAAGATGATTGTGTAGTGCGTATTGACGACATCGTTTATCGTAGGGCCGTATTTTTTTCGAGGAGGTGAGTTCTGCGGTCCAATTGCCTGTACCGTCTTTGGTAAACAGTATGTTAGTCTTTTGCGCTTCAATGTCGTTCCAACCCTTCGACATCGGGGATGTGTGTGTAGGATCATATTAATGCAAAATGGTGCTCTTCCGCATATTGCACAGCCAGTGAATCGGCTAATGAAGAGGCATTTCGGAAATGGTACAATTTTCGGCCGTCATTTCCCTACTGCCTGGCCGTCAGTACAACCTGATCTTAATCTGTGTGAATTCAGGTTGTGGGGTTATGTGAAAGACGACGTGTTCAGTGCTTTAGTTCCGAACGTAGCTGAATTGAAGGCACGCATTCTGAACATGCCCCTCGAGACACTTCGATCTGTTGGGGAACATGCTATTTCTAAATTTCAACTTGTGGTAGGGAACAATGGACAGCATATTAAGATGTCTTGCGCCTCTTTCACATCAATTAGAAACCGATGTTAATTTGTTTTTTATGCGGTTTCCGACCTGAGTACAATTAAATACCGATTTTTCCCTGCCACAGCTGTTGAAATTAAAGTTTAAAACAGTCTTGATCGCGATCTCGTTAAAATACTTTTTTTTATTGGAGTGAGTGACCGGTTTCGACTCTATGAAAGAGTCATCTTCAGACGCTGTAAAGATATATTTCCAAAGTAATATAGACGTTATAATAAGCATATAAAAATATATATAAAAATAAGATAAATAGCAATAAATCATACCCGGAGTGGTGGATGGACACTGCTAAATGAGTTCCGTCGACCCTCGACGCTCATGTAACCGCCGACTGTGCATGGAGGGAGCGGGTATTAATAGGGCTGGTCACATCCGCCGTTCTGAGTATCGTTCAAATGGCTCTAAGCACTATGCGACTTAACTTCTGAGGTCATCAGTCGCCTAGAACTTAGAACTAATTAAACCTAACTAACCTAAGGACATCTCACACATCCATGCCCGAGGCAGGATTCGAACCTGCGGCCGTAGCGGTCGCTCGGCTCCAGACTGTAGCGCCGAGAACCGCACGGCCACTCCGGCCGGCTCTGAGTATATCAAAAGTAGCCAATCAGAAAACACGCTCATAATTATATAACTTAATACATAACTACGAAGGAACAGTTACAGTTGGAATACATCGCAATGTCAATTATTGATCATTATTCGTCAATGAATATAAATTATAATATTAAAATGGTTCATTGGTATGAAATAAAGCTTAGAGTATGCTGCCCTCTAAACTCAGAAGTACAAAATCTACACCAAAGATTGTCGTTGCCCCAGCGTTTACGTGGATAATCGAGGGTTACCATCGAAATGGCGTCCTGTTCCGCTGTGGACGTTAGTGGTACTGTCAAAGATTGTACTAGGGGGAGATGCGTCGTATGTTATGGTTATGTGATGCCACAGAAATACGGTTAATTTTGCTCTCTTCTGATGTCAGCGCCATGGAAAGTAACTGTACTATGGCGGAACCACACCAACATTTCTGTAGTAATAGCGGAACGATGTTACTAAAGAGCACCTGTTGGTTGCCGAACTTGTGCAGTCATGCACATTGAACATTACGGATGTATAGCTGTCGTATTGCGATTGACTTGTCATTTGTAGCCTACCCCTTTTACACTAATATGCTTAGAGCGCCATCTGCTGGAAAATTATTTGTTAAATTTATTTTCTTCCATGACATTTCTTCGTGCGTCAATAATACGCTGTTAAAATTTGACTTCATTCCTCCCAGTAGTTCACTGTACGCCCCCGGTAGCTGAGTGATAGGAGCGCCGTGGTCCCGTGGTTAGCGTGAGGAGCTGCGGAACGAGAGGTCCTTGGTTCAAGTCTTCCCTCGAGTGAAAAATTTATGCCGGCACGGTGGCTCAGCGTGTTCGGTCAGAGTGTTACTTGCCCTCTGTAACAAAAAAAACTAAGTTAATCGATCAACAACGAACATAAACGGATGTCTTACACGTCCGCCCCGAGCAGATGTAACGAACAAAAGTGAACAAAATGAGATTAAAAAAAAAAAAAAAGTGGTCAGCGTGACAGAATGTCAGTCCTAAGGGCCCGGGTTCGATTGCCGGCTGGGTCGGAGATTTTCTCCGCTCAGGGACGGGGGGGTTGTGTTGTCCTAATCATCATCATTTCATCCCCATCGACGCGAAAGTCGACGAAGTGGGGTCAAATCGAAAGACTTGCAGCCGGCGAACGGCCTACACGACCGGAGGCCCTAGTCGCACGACATTTACATTTTAGTAGTTCTCTTTCTACAGCGTTCTGATACTGGAACTTTAATTATGGACACCCTATAGGTATTTCCTTAATGTGGGAGCAAAATAAGAGGTTGCTCCACCATCTTGAAACACAACAGTATCAGAAATGCCTTATTGCAGAAGCTGTGGTTCCAGGGACTGTTTCAGGATATCAACCTAAATATTTCCCGTAAATGTCTCTTCTGCAAAATGGTCTTCTGCTGAGGGTCCATAAACTGTAGTCTTTCTAAAAAGAAGCCACACGTTCATTTTCAGTGTTTGCTGCTGTTGATGCTGTTTTGTGAAATTTCAGTGTCAACTCCTGTTGCAACTTCAGATAAAATATCACTCACTAACTAGTCACCCGTTCTTCTATTGTAGGTAAATAAACAAAAATTCACTTTATGACCGCCCTATGTCTGGAGGTTCGTCATAAAGTTCTTGCCAATCGGAGTGTGTATCCCCGGAAAAATATCAGGATCTGCGTTCGCCTTCAGCCAGTGAGTTGCGCGCGTTGCATATGTACCGCATTTTTATTCTCACTTTACTTGGGCGGTGGTTCTTTTTTGCCTCGATACTAGCCGGCGCGGCTTGAAAAACCCTCTCAGACATCAAACATGGTCGGATCTGTGAGGCTAATGAAGGTTCAAACGCAACATTTGCATTCGAGGCGCACAGACCTTTCTCTCTGAGCGGCGGTCTCCCAGTACGGATGAAGCACTTTCAGGAAGCTGCGCGCCCAGCCAGCATTGCTGCCTGCCTGCCTGGGGGTCGTTTCGCCACGGCCTCACCTTCGCCTCTGTGCACTTTCTAAAGCCACACTGACGGTGGGACGAAGACTTTCCCGTTTCTAAGCCTGCCTTCTGCTACCCTCAACTAGCTGTTGCTGTACATCCGAGCTGTAGCAAAAGCACAAACACAGTTCGGTTTCTTGTCGTTTCGCTTTTGTAAGCATTTCGTTTTAAATCCACAGTTTGCTGCTCTATTATCGTAGCTACGGACACAGTTTAGTTACCTGGGTACTTGTCGTAGTGACAAAATGTGAGCGTAAATTGCAAGAGAACATCACCAACTTCGCCTCATATTTTGAGGAGGAAGGGGAAAAAAACCATACTAGCAAGATCAGCCCCAACAATCGATACTGTGCGAAAATTTGGAACGCATTTCTGAAACCAGAGGAAAAATGCTCCTGCGATCTGAAGTTTGCCGCGCGGGATTAGCCGAGCGGTGTAAGGCGCTGCAGTCATGGACTGTGCGGCTGGTCCCGGCGGCGGTTCGAGTCCTCCCTCGGGCATGGGGGTGTGTGTTTGTTCTTAGGATAATTTAGGTTAAGTAGTGTGTAAGCTTAGGAACTGATGACCTTAGCAGTTAAGTCCCATAAAATTTCACACACATTTGAGCATTTTTTTTATCTGAAGTTTTCCCGGCGTATTTCCAATTTGAACAGTTTTCGGGTATCCGACCGGGTAGCGTCGTAATTTCTCCACAATACTTCGGCAGACGTACACGCTGCCATCTTCAGGTGGATCCCCGAGAACTGTTCAAATTAAAAAATGCTCCTGTCGGAGCACAGAAAAGGCGAATATGTTCTTTTTTAAAAGATTCCGACAGAAAAGTGCCTTAGTCCTCGTTCCGCCTTTTTCAACAAAAATTTTCCATGCGAACGTATTCACACTCTTTTAACACACAACACTGTAAATCCTTTTACCCATTCCCTCTTTGTAGTTAAACGTTCATACTCAGCATTTCAATCTAACTACCATTGCCTATAGGCCTCTATGTCTCTCTCCCACTATCTTATTTTTCTCTCATTGATCTACAATAACTTCTACTGCTACATTGTCCGACCACTCCCGCCGGAGTTTCGAATCCTCCCTCAGGCATGGGTATGTGCGTTGTTCTTAATATAAGTCAGTTTAAGTAGTGTGTGAGTCTAGGGACCGATGACCTCAGCAGTTTGGTCCCTTAGGAATTCACACACACATACTGCTACAGTTAATCTTCTCTTCACACTGTCTCCTTTTTCTTTCCCACTGCCATTGTTTCCACCATACCTCGACAGCTCAAAAATTCTGGAGGACTAACTTATTTTTTCCCCTATATGTGTATGTGAATTCCTAAGGGACCAAACTGCTGTGGTCATCGGTCCCTAGACTTACACACTACTTGAATAACTCATACTAAGGACAACGCACACACCCATACCCGAGGGAGGACTCGAACCTCCGGCGGGAGTAGCCGCACAATATAGCAGTGGTGCTAGAGGAGAATGGAAAAGATCAAGTGGACAGATCGCATAAAAAACTCAGAAGAAACGCAGGATGAGGAAGAAGAAGACTCAACATCTGGACGACATGAAAGATGGAAGGAGATACAACAAACTGATGGAAGAAGCTGAAGACAGGGAACAGTGGAATCAGAAATTCACCGCACGAAGACATGGACCTGCCACTAGGCAGAATACTACATAATAATATGAGTGTTTAAAATTTCGGTCCAAAATGCACCCTACCCTATCCTACCCTATGTGTTAAACTTGCCGGTCTGGGGGGGTCAAATGACCCAAAACCCATGTATGGTCTTCACTCATTTCTATTTTTCATTTCCACTGCCTCCTCGTTCTTTTGCTCTCACAGCTTCTGTCTCCATTCATCTGTCTTTCACTTTTGCAGCCACTGCCTCTCTCTGACCATAAGTATCTCCCTCTTTTTGGCTACCACTGCTACTGTTTCATCTATCTGTCTTTCTCTTTCACTACCACTTTCTCTGTCCCACCATCATCGTCTGTTTTGACATTGGTAACATGCTTTGTTGACTATATCTAAGCGTGTTGCCTTTTAACCTATAGCTGGTGCCAGAAATATCTTTGAAAATTTTTATATTGCGATTCACAAATGCTGTGTATCTGAGTGAAACGAATGAGTGTGTCATTAAAGATGTAGCTTAGCGCTGTTTAATTATTGACATCCCTGTTGTACGTTATTTTCTCTGGACTTCGGAACTGGCACTGCAAAAATGAAGTACATTTGCAAGGGATGCGCTTTTCTACAACATGACTGGCATGATTAAACTGTTAATCGAAAATCATTATCTTCATGTCATAACAACTCTTTAGTTGTCCACCTAAATTCTCCTCTTCCATCATCTTCGCCATCCTGCAAATAGGAGGCCTCTGATTGACACTCCTCCGTACAGTAGAGTACGTGCAGAGTAAGGTGGCCGATAGATGCACAGTCGGGAGGACACGAATGGGGACAACGGTAGTGGTGTCGGTTATGGGCAGGCGCTGTAGAGGAAATGGCGAGCGCTGGAGCAGAAGTGCCATTCTAAACAGAAGCCTATACTCACAGTTTTTGTGAAGATTAAGTAGACCGATTCCACGCCCACACTTGCATGGTGATTATTCAAAAAGATCTATCATCTCTGCGCCGCGCGGGATTAGCCGAGCTAATGGATTTGCATCACCTCTGCTTTCGTTAGCATAAGAAAAAAATTCCGCTGAAAACGCAACAAAAGCAGCGATTTATTTTCCCTTGGCTTGTTAACCATTTGTAACTTTCAGGAAAGCGAAACGAGTCGCGAATTTTGGGTAAAACCTACATATTTCTTTTGTTGCCACGTTAAAATTTGCTTCTTTTGCTAAAACAAAGCAGACGCAATTGCGAGAGAATTCTGAAACAGTGGTTTATTAAGTAAGTAACTGAGGAAAAGCAAGATGAGTAGCTTATGAAAAAGAACATCTTCGTCACAAAAATAAATGTGCAATGTCTTCACTTGCGTAGTTCCTAAAACCGTAGCATTTCTCCTTTCACCAGCTGTCTATGGCCTTTAAAAATTACATTATTTCATCGAAAAAGTGTGTCATTAGTGGAATAACACGGTAGATAATGAAGATTTCCATAATAAGCATATGGAAAAATACTCTCCTCTTTGCGTGCTATCATTTGCCACGGTCTCATTTCAATAATTCAAACAGTTTATCAAATGTGAGGAATGTTGTGGATATTTCACTGTGGCTTGATCGCTGCCGCTCTCGATCGCAAATGAGTGTACTATGTGAGATCAATTTTCTCGAGATTGGTGACAGACAGAGACGTCCACCAAAATCTAAAGAGAAATTCAATATGTTAGCTAAATTTCGTACGCAGCAACATATTATGTAACATGCACCAAACGCAAAATCATAAGAGATCCCTATTTTTCGTTGCAAACTTTTCGAATTTCGCTCAGGGTATTACTTCCACGTAAATATCACAATAACTGGTTCAAATGGCTCTGAGCACTATGGGACTTAACATTTGAGGTCATCAGTCCCCTAGAACATCGAACTACTGAAACATAACTAACCTAAGGACATCACACACATCCATGCCCGAGGCAGGATTCGAACCTGCGACTGTAGCGGTCGCGCGGTCCCAGACTGAAGTGCCTAGAACTGCTCGGCCACCGCGGCCGGCACAATAACTACGACAGTTAACGCAATGATGGGCACATTATCATGAAGCTCACATATGAAGTTGTAAATAACGCAAAAAATGAAATTGTTTTATCGAATGGATTCTGTAAAATCGTTCGAGAAATACTGCAGAGCCTACGCTTCGATTCTGTAATGGCCGACTGGTCGAAAGGGAACAAACACTTGTCAGCCTCCCCTTCCGTACAAACGAATGAAAACGCACAGCGATTTGGACGAAAACTGGTCACGACGCATCGCTCCCACCGTATTCTGAATGGATTCTGCTTCGATCTCAGGTATCGGTCGGCTGAAGCGGAGCAGCGTGAATGATAAAGAAGTGGTGCACACAAGTGTAAAGTCTGTACATTCAGAAGGTCATAATTATGCACTGTTAGAATTATGGCCCAAATTCTTACCTGATATTGAATGCTGGGGCTGATCTCTCGCAAGTAAGCTTATTTCTCCTTAAAGTACGAAATTAAGTTACTCATGTTTTGTTGATAGATAATTTTTCTGTGCTGGTGTAAGTTATCACCAGCACACTTGTCGGCAAAGAGACTGCGAGAAGTTCGATAGTAGGCACCGGGGCAAGTGAGCCTATCAGGAGAGAGGCCAAAGAGAAACTCGCAAGAAACGCGCCTCCAACGCCCTCTCGACCGCCAGTATTTAGATCTCCGCCAGTCATCAGTCGCAGCCCAGCCACTTGCAGTCGCAGACAGTCTGAGTCACAATCAGATTCTCAGTCTCAGGCAGCACATAGCGACCAGAGTAGTGGCCATAGTGGGACGTGTACGTCACCAGCAGCGAGGCTAACGCGGACAGTTATGGAAGAGCTTGTACCACTACACATGGACTACCTTAAGATAAGTAGCTTCTTGATCTCAGAATGTGATTTTCACTCTGCAGCGGAGCGTGAGCTGTTATGAAACTTCATGGCAGATTAAATCTGTGTGCCGGACCGAGACTCGAACTCAGTGCATTTGCCCGCGAAAGGCAGAGGGCCTGAGTTCGAGTACCAGTCCAGCACACAGTTTTAATCTCCGACGAAGTTTCAGCTTCTTGATCTGTTAATAAAGAACCCTGTTAATACATCCATGAAGTTGTGTTATAAAAAGAGGATACTGGCGACTAAACAACATTCTCTCCCTGACTTGCCATAATACAAGACTCTACTGTGGCAACGAGACGACACAAAAGTGGGGACAAGTTAATCAACTGCAGATTTTGATTGCTTCTCTTGTTGCGTTGCATGTATTCTAGGAGGAGACTCGCAGAACTAATCAAATTTCTCCTTTCAGAGGCTTTGCTTGCTTTCTTGCTATATTTGTGTAAACCATGGCTACCCCGCTCCCTCCACCCTCTGCCCCCGCAACTCAGCCGCAGATGGCCAATTTGATGAACCTAACACAAATTTTTCAGTTTCAGAACCAACAAATTCCTACCTTGCCGACGACGGTACAACAGATGCTCGCTGCACAAGCTGCGTAGGCCGCACAACAATACCCGACCGACCGACCAGCCCAAGTTCCGCCGACCAGCATACCATCGTTCCGGCAATTTAACGACACCGAGGAGGAATGGCTGGAATACCTGAAACAGTTCCAAGCACATTGTCACGTCCATCATGTACAAGTTACTGTAAAGCTACAATACTTTCTTTCGATTGCTGGGTCCCCAGTGTTCAGGTTAATACAAAAGCTATTCCCAACGAACTCATTTATGACCAGGTAATCACTGCATTGAAACTTCCTGGTATGTTAAAACTGTGTGCCGGACCGAGACTCGAACTCGGGACCTTTGCCTTTCGCGGGCAAGTACTCTACCAAGATAGAGGGCAGGTGCTGTGCAATTTTCGCAGGAGTGCGTCTGTGAAGTTTGGAAGGTGGGAGACGAGGTACTGGTGGAATTAAAGCTGTGAGTCGTGCATGGGTAGCTCAGCTGGTAGAGCACTTGCCCGCGAAAGGCAAACGTCCCAAGTTCTAGTCTCGGTCCGGCACACAGTTCTAATCTGCCAGGAAGTTTCATATCAGTGAACACTCCGCTGCAGAGTGAAAATTTCGTTCTGAATCACTACATTAACAAAATATTATGACCAGCAAGTCCAAGTAGCTGCAGCCAGAAATCAGCTTTTTCACCTGCAGAAAAAGCCGGAACAGTCTTACCGCCAGTGGTACACAGAACTAGCGGGCATGATTAGGAAGTGTAAATTTAAGTGTAGTTGTGGCAACTTTTACAGTAATTTAATGATTAGCGATGCTATAACATTAAATGTCCCAGATAGTAGAATATGGGAACAGATCCTGAAGTACTCTGATCTCTTGCAGTCTTAGAGCAATATGATTATGGCGCCATAGAGGCCGTTAAGTTTGACCAGGCCCCGATTTGTCGGGTCGATTCACCTCCCGAAACAGCCACCCGAAACAGCCACAAAATCGAGCGCATACACAGCCGCGCGCACAGCCACGTAGACATATAAACAGACCTGTGAATTTGCCCTAGCTGTTTTGCTCTCCATAAACGACAGGAATTCCCATCACGTAACGCAACGTTTTACACGTGTGGAAAACAGGGCCATGTCCAAGGAGTTTGTTTGCAAATGCACAAAAACGCCAATTTTGCCCGCTCCCAGAAAAAACAGGCTAGTTCACATGTAGTTAACGTTGAGTTTTCCAAACCTACAACAGGGTTCTAACAAAAGTAAGATTAAGATTGTGCCTCCTTCTCGCCCTAGCGCTGCGCAGCAACGTTCTAACAAACTATTTGTCTCATTACGAATTTCTGGCCGTCGAGTGAACTTTCAGCTAGTCACAAGTGCGTCAGTAACTTTGCTTAATCGAATCACGTACGAACAGTTAGGCTCAGCACGACTTTCTAAATTTAGCAAGCACCTCACTGTTTACAACGGGCAGGAAATTCCAATGCTTGGACAGTATAGTTTGCCTGCCACTTACGAATCTCACACTAGGACGGTGAATTTTACTGTGTTGAAATCAAGAGACAGTGAGAACATTTTCAGTTTAGTTGCCTTTCATTTGTATGCCTTAGCATCCACGACATCGTACTGTCAGTCTCTACATTTGCACCGAAAGACAGTGTCGCTAGCTTGCTTAAAGAATTTCCTGAACTATTTTCAGAAGGAATGGGAAATTCTAACAACTTTGATGCACATGTTAAATTGAAAGACAATACACAGCCTAAATTTTTCCTGGCCTGCCCCGTTCCAATTGATTTATGAGACGAGGTAGCGATTCAATTGAAAGAATTGCAAGATAATGGTGTAACTGCACCCATTCAAGCTATTCAACGGTCAAGTTCTCTCGTTTTGTTGACTAAGTCTTCTAGTCACATCCGTATTTGTGTTGACTTAAAGTCTACAGTGCGCCCACAGACAATAGTTGACATCCGTTACCTCTCTCTGAGGAACTCACTGACAGGCTTGGTGCAGAACGTTACTTTTCTAAGACAGATTTGCGTGATGCCTACTTGCAAATTCTATTGGATGAAGAATCACACAAAGTGTTTGTTGTAGATACACACTTAGGTCTGTTCAAGTATTTGCGTTTGCCCTTCGGCAGTGCTTTCGCACCCGCCATTTTTCAACGTCACTTGGAACAGCTGCCCGCTAAAGTACCATTTTGTTCAAACTACCTTGACCATATGGTCGTCTCAGGTCTACCACCAGAGGAACACATCGCCAATATGAGTACTCTTTTTAGAGTGTTGTCAGAAGCAGGACAGTTCACTTCAAATGATTTTGAACATTTTTGTGAACGATATGGCATTCGTCATCTAACAAGTGCTCAGGTTCACTTGCAGTCCAACGGAGAAGCAGAACACTGCGTACACACTTTAAAACAACAGACGACCAAGCTTCGCACCACCCACACACAGGGACAGGTGCTGCAACTGTTTTGGACCGTCACTGGCGGAAATTCTGACTGACCGCTGCCATCAGACGCTGCTACACTTGCTACACCCATTGCAGCGTCCAGCGCCGCCAATGGTCTACAAGTGCCTCTTTGTGCGGCTCGATCTTGTTCTTTTCAGGGTTTATGGCAACCCTGGGGATGGGAAAGAGACGTAATCCAGGAACACATTGGCTTTTATATGTATTTGATTGCAGGTCCCGATGGTTTACAGTGTCACCACCAGAACCAAATTCGTGCATGTCATTCGCTCTGTGATTCTAATGCTTTTCTTCCCCCAGATGTTTCGTCGTTAGATAATTTTTCTGTGCTGACGTAAGCTGTAGCCAGCACACTGGTCGGCAAAGAGGCTGCGAGAAGATCGATAGTAGGCGCCGGAGCAAGCGAGCTTAATCAGGAGAGAAAGGCCAAAGACAAACTCGCAAGAAACGCGCCGCCAAAGCCCTCTCGACCGCCGGTATTTAGATAGCCGCCGCGGACCGGAGGGCTCAGTCAGTCGCAGACAGAATCGAGTCGTCAGTCACAGGCCAGTCACTTGCGGTCCCAGACAGTCGCAGTTGCTATCAGACTCTCAGTTTCAGGCAGCACATAGCGATCAGAGTATTGTGCATAGTGGGACATGTACATCACCAGCAGTGAGGCTAACGTGGACAGTTATGGAAGAGCTTGTACCACTACACATGGACTTGCTGAAGATAAGTAGCTTCTTGTTCTTTTAATAAAGAACCCTGTTAAGACATGCGTGCAGTTGTGTTATATGTAGAGGGTACTGGCAACCAAACAATGTCCTCTCCCTGGCTTCCCATAGCACAAGACTCTACAGTGGCAACGAGATGACATAAAGTTTTCAGTGTTGACAACACAACTACTTTTTGTTGCCTTTAAGGATATGACGCAACAGCACTGAATCGTTGTTTCACTGTCTCGCCATCACAAATGTGTAAAAAAATCCTTACATTTTCCTTGGTAATATTGAGCAACTTGTTCCAGTGCGTTCATTTCGTAAAGAGAATAAAGAAGGAACATTTAAATTTAACGAGCCGTCGACAATGAGGTCATTGGAGGTAGAACGAAAATTCAGGTTGGAGAACCTGTCGTTATGAACTTCAGTCTGAAGGCTGGCTTTATGCAGCTCTCCACGCTTATCTACATCGTGCAGATATTTTCAAATCTTCTTAGCCACTACAGCTTTAACTTATTTCAACATGTTTATGGAGTCAAGTCTTGGGCTTCCTCTATAATTTTTGCCATCCACAGTTCTCTCCATTCCCAATGAACCACTCTCTGATGTCTCATGATGTGTCCTAGCGACGTATACCTTCTTCTGGTCAAGTTATGCCACCAAACTCTTTTCTCCACTATTGCGATACAGTGCCTGTTCGTTAGTTCTCCGAGTTACGTACCTAATCTTCAGTATTCTTCTGCACCATCACGCTTCGAACGCTTATGTACTGTTTTTACAATTATGGAGAAGAGTCACTGCTGAATCTACTTCAAAGGAACCTTATATGCCTTTGCATTAGACTAACTGATTTAGGGACATTAAGGAAAAGTTAAATCTGCGTGACCAGACGAGGAATTTAACCATCTCTACTTTGGAAAACGAGACTAGTACCTTAACCACAGCGGCGTGTCGCTCCATCTGACAGCTCATAACTACCGTCTCCTACACATTTCTTATGTTATAGCGTCTTTGGCCAAGCATTAATGCTGAATTTGTTGGTTGATTTGGCTTATAGCATTTATAAGGACAGCAACTTTTCTGCACGCGGGAATTGACAGGGTAAGATCTCTCATTGGGTAAAAAGGGGAGCGACCACTATTTCTGTCACGAAAGTAGCATGACGTACCCCAGTCTGTTTTTCTCTTTCAATGTCACGTTGTCCACCAACATTGCAAAATTTTGTCACACTGCGTTATACAATCCCAATTATTTTTCTTTAAGAACTGATGCATTGTCAGAAGTCGATTATCTTCTTCTTCTTCTTCTTCCTCTACTTCTTCCACGTTCACGCCAGTCGACTGTTGTGCTTGTGGAAGCCAGTATTTCTCATGGTGCCTTGTCAAATTTCCCTTCTTTGAGTAATGTTTTCTCTATTCATTTTCCAGCTACCCTCAGTATTTCGCTATCTGTTATATGGTCATTCCAAAAGGTTGTCTTTTGCAGGGCCATAGCTACATACTTGCAGAAGCAAGTAAGGAACATGTGGAATTGTAATTTGAGAGCTTCTAAAAATGTTGTTTCAGTAATTGATCAGAAACGAACGATGCTGGAATGGATAATTTTCTTGATTTTGTGCGAGTTCACCCCACAAGTCTATATTACTGTTTATTCATAAGCAAATGTTTGTGATGTATACACAGTACAATCATTAGGTTCTGATACTGGGCACATTGTAGCGGTGTGGCGTATTAGAGTGCATAGGTGGCACGTGGTATGGTAACTTGTCAGTCAGTCTCTCGTTCAGCAAAAGACAACTGAATGCATCCATTATAAGCAGAACTACTATGGTTATTGTTGTCACGGTGATTTGACAGCGTCCATCTAAACTCTAGTATGTTGCAGTTGGAACAGTTGACAGACATCAAGTTTTGGCAGAAATTAGGCAAAACCGGTATTGAAAAGTTTGAACTGATGCAGCAAGTTTACAGTCATGACACATTGAGTCGTAGTGTTGTGTTTAGGAGGCACCAACGTTTTTAGCAATGGAGAGTTAGTTTGGAGGCTAATGTTCGTACTGGTCGACCACAAACGGTTCGAACTGACTGCAAGATTGTAGAGGCTGCAATGTCAGTGCATTAGTGGTCCCAACCGGTAAGCGATCTCGCAGCAGCAGTAGGGGTCAGCCATGGTAAGTGTTACAAAATTTTGACTGATGACCTGAAGAAGTCTCGCGTTACCCAGTAGCATCTGGTGAGACATCCAGGTTTTCGTGGATGCCGACTCTCCAGGCATCAGAATTTGATGACAATAGTAGACTGAAGAGCCAAAGAAACTGGTACACCTATGTAATATCGTGTAGGGCCCCAGTGAACAAACAGAAGTTCCGCAACACGACGTGGCATGGACTCGACTAATGTATGAAGTAGTGCTGGAGAGAATTGACTCTATGAAACCTGCAGGGCTGTCCATAATCCGTAAGAGTACGAGGCGGTGGAGATCTCTTCTGAACAACGCATTGCAAGGCATCCCAGATATGCTCAATAAGGTTCATGCCTGGGGAGTTTGGTGACCAGCGGAAGTGTTTAAATTCAGGAGTGTGTTCCTGAAGCTATTCTGTAGCAATTTTGGACGTGTGGGGTGTCGCATTGTCCCGCTTAAATTGCCCAAGTCCATCTGATTGCACAGAGGACATAAATGGACGCAGGTAATCAGACAGGATGCTTACTTACGTGTCACCTGTCAGAGTCGCATCCAGACGTATCAGGAATCCCGTATCGCTCCAACTGCTCACGTCGAACACCATTACAGAGCCTCCACCAGCTGAACAGTACCCTGCTGACGTGTAGCGTCCATAGATTCACGAGATTGTCTACATACCCGTACACGTCCATCCGCTCGATACAATCTGAAACGAGACTAGTCCGACCAGACAACATGTTTTCAAGCATCAACAGTCCAATATCAGTGTTGACAGACCCAGGAGAGACGTAAAGCTTTGTGTTGTGCAGTCATCAAGGGTACACGAGTAGGCGTTCGGCTCCGAAAGGCCATATCCATGATGTTTCGTTGAATAGTTCGCACGCTGACACTTTTTGACGTCCTACCATTGAAATCTGCAGCAATTTGCGGAAGGGTTGCACTTCTGTTACTTGGAACGATCCACTTCAGTCGTCGTTGGTTCCGTTCTTGCAAGATCTTTTTTCGGCCGCAGTGATGACGAAGATTTGATGTTTTAC
This sequence comes from Schistocerca serialis cubense, assembly GCF_023864345.2. Taxonomy (NCBI): domain Eukaryota; kingdom Metazoa; phylum Arthropoda; class Insecta; order Orthoptera; family Acrididae; genus Schistocerca; species Schistocerca serialis. Next base: position 428,959,802 of record NC_064645.1, read on the forward strand.
CGTATTCATGATATTCACGGTACATTCGTGAAATGATCTTACGGGAAAATTGGTATGGGTGGAGGTTATACTTAACAGCCGAACTAAGTTAACAATTGACTCCTTCTACCGACCCCCAGACTCCGATGATATAGTTGCTGAACAGTTGAGAGAAAATTTGAGTCTCGTAACAAATAAATACCCCACTCATACGGTGATAGTTGGTGGGGACTTCAACCTCCCCTCGATATGTTGGCAAAAATACTTGTTCAAAATCGGTGGTAGGCAGAAAACATCTTTTCTCCGAAAATTATTTCGAGCAGTTAGTCCACGAACCCACTCGAATTGTACTTGGTTGCGAAAACACACTTGACCTCTTAGCCACAAACAATCCAAAGCTAATAGAGAGCATCATGACTGATACAGGGATTAGTGATCACAAGGTCGTTGTAGCTAGGCTCAATACCGTTTCTTCCAAATCCACCAGAAACAAACGCAAAATAATTTTATTTAAAAAAGCGGGTAAAGTGTCACTAGAAGCCTTCCTAAGAGACAATCTCCATTCCTTCCGAACTGACTATGCAAATGTAGACGAGATGTGGCTCAAATTCAAAGATATAGTAGCAACAGCAATTGAGAGATTCATACCTCATAAATTGGTAAGAGATGGAACTGAACCCCAATGGTACACAAAACAGGTCCGAATGCTGTTGCAGAGGCAACGGAAAAAGCATGTGAAGTTCAGAAGAACGCGAAAACCGACGCGCGAAATTTGGCACGGACTTCAATGCGAGATGCCTTTAATAGGTTCCACATGAAACATTGTCTCGAAATTTGGTAGAAAATCCGAAGAAATTCTGGTCGTATGTAAAGTACACAAGCGGCAAGACGCAGTCAATACCTTCGCTGCGCAGTGTCGATGGTACTGTCACCGACGACTGTGCCGCTAAAGCGGAGTTATTGAACGCAGTTTTCCGAAATTCCTTCACCAGGGAAGACGAATGGAATATTCCAGAATGTGAAACACGAACACCTGCTAGCATGAGTTTCTTAGAAGTAGATATCTTAGGGGTTGCGAAGCAACTAAAATTGCTTGATACGGGCAAGTCTTCAGGTCCAGATTGTATACGGATTAGTTTCCTTTCAGATTGCGCTGATACAATAGCTCCCTACTTAGCAATCATATACAACCGCTCGCTCACCGATAGATCTGTACCTGCAGATTGGAAAATTGCGCAGGTCCCACCAGTGTTTAAGAAGGGTAGTAGGTGTAATCCATCGAACTACAGACCTATATCATTGACGTTGGTTTGCAGTACGGTTTCGTAGCATATACTGTATTCAAACATTATGAATGACCTCGAATGGAACGATCTATTGATACGTAATCAGCATGGTTTCAGAAAACATCGTTCTTGTGCAACGCAGCTAGCTCTTTATTTGCACGAAGTAATGGCCGCTATCGACAGGAGATCTCAAGTTGATTCCGTACTTCTAGATTTCCGGAAAGCTTTTGACACCGTTCCTCACAAGCGACTTCTAATCAAGCTGCGGGCCTATGGGGTATCGTCTCAGTTGTGCGACTGGATTCGTGATTTCCTGTCAGGAAGGTCGCAGTTCGTAGTAACAGACGGCAAATCATCGAGTAAAACTGAAGTGATATCAGGTGTTCCCCAGGGAAGCGTCCTGGGACCTCTGCTGTTCCTGATCTATATAAATGACCTGGGTGACAATCTGAGCAGTTCTCCTAGGTTGTTCGCAGATGATGCTGTAATTTACCGTCTAGTAAGGTCATCCGAAGACCAGTATCAGTTGCAAAGCGATTTATAAAAGATTGCTGTATGGTGTGGCAGGTGGCAGTTGACGCTAAATAACGAAAAGTGTGAGGTGATCCACATGAGTTCCAAAAGAAATCCATTGGAATTCGTTTACTCGATAAATAGTACAATTCTCAAGGCTGTCAATTCAACTAAGTACCTGGGTGTTAAAATTACGAACAACTTCAGTTGGAAAGACCACATAGATAATACTGTGGGGAAGGCGAGCCAAAGGTTGCGTTTCATTGGCAGGACACTTAGAAGATGCAACAAGTCCACTAAAGAGACAGCTTACACTACACTCGTCCGTCCTCTGTTAGAATATTGCTGCGCGGTGTGGGATCCTTACCAGGTGGGGTTGACGGAGGAGATTGAAAGGGTGCAAAAAAGGGCAGCTCGTTTTGTATTATCACGTAAAAGGGGAGAGAGTGTGGCAGATATGATACGCGAGTTGGGATGGAAGCCATTAAAGCAAAGAAGTTTTTCGTCGTGGCGAGATCTATTTACGAAATTTCAGTCACCAACTTTCTCTTCCGAATGCGAAAATATTTTGTTGAGCCCAACTTACATAGGTAGGAATGATCATCAAAATAAAATAAGAGAAATCAGAGCTCGAACAGAAAGGTTTAGGTGTTCGTTTTTCCCGTGCGCTGTTCGGGAGTGGAATGGTAGAGAGATGGTGTGATTGTGGTTCGATGAACCCTCTGCCAAGCACTTAAATGTGAATTGCAGAGTAGTCATGTAGATGTAGATGTAGAAAATCCCCACTTCATCGCTACGTCAGAGATACTGTGTCCCATCGCTCGTGCACCGATTACAACACCCCGTTCAAGTTAATTTAAACCTTGATCACCTGTCATTGTAGTAACAGTAACCGATCTAACAACTGTGCCAGGCACTTGTTGTCTTATAAAGGCGTTGCCGACCGCCGCGCTGTATTCTGCTTGTTTGCATATCTCTGTATTTGAAAAGGCAAGCCTATACCAGTTTCTTTGGCGCTTCATTGTATAAAGGGCGATCAAAAACTTTCCGTTTTAAGACCGTGCAGTCCAGAATCGGTATGCCATTCAGACAAAATCTCTGTGACCATTGAGGCAATCATCCAACCGACTCATCAGGTTGAAGGTACCCATTTGGTAAAACACCGTTTCCTGCTGCGTGAAGATACTCGTATCTGTGACCGCCTGCCGCACATCCTTGTCCGACACGAATCATCGACCCTTGACGACCTTTTGTGAAGGACCGCAGACATGATAATCGGATGAGGAATGATCAGGACTATAGGGCGGGTGCTGGAGTGTCCCCCACTTGAGTTGGCGTAACTCTCAGATCTACTGGCGTCTTGTGTCGAATCGCAACCAGCACGGAACTTGGAACACCATTCCATAACGCTTGTTTTCGACAGACATGCTGCCCCATACACATTCTTCATTATCCAGTGGATGTCTACCCGTGATTGTCCTTCGGCAGCCAAGGAAAGAATAACATCACGTTGGTCTTGTTTGGACGGTTTTGGTGATAAAGTCGTCATAATTCACGTTTGAACATTTACCGTAGCCGCGTCGGAAAGACACAAATGCTACACTGCTCCTTTGCCTACCCGCATCGGAGTCTAGCTACACTACTGGCCATTAAAATTGCTACACCACGAAGATGACGTGCTACAGACGCGAAATTTAACCGACAGGAAGAAGATGCTGTGATTTGCAAATGATTAGCTTTTCAGAGCATTCACACAAGGTTGGCGCCGGTGGCGACACCTACAACGTGCTGACATGAGGAAAGTTTCCAACCCATTTCTCATACACAAACAGCAGTTGACCGGCGTTGCTTGGTGAAACGTTGTTGTGATGCCTCGTGCAAGGAGGATAAATGCGTACCATCACGTTTCCGACTTTGATAAAGGTCGGATTGTAGCCTAACGTGATTGCGGTTTATCGTATCGCGACATTGCTGCTAGCGTTGGTCGAGATCGGTGGGTTCAGGAGCGTAATACGGAACGCCGTGCTGGATACCAGCGGCCTCGTATCACTTGCAGTCGAGATGACAGGCATCTTATCCGCATGGTTGTAATGAATCGTGCAGCCACATCTCGATCCCTGAGCCAACAGATGAGGACGTTTGCAAGACAACAACCATCTGCACGAACAGTTCGACGATGTTTGCAGCAGCATGGACTATCAGCTCGGAGACCGTGGCAGCGGTTACCCTCGACGCTGCATCACAGACAGGAGCGCCTGCGATGGTGTAGTCAACAACGAACCTGGGTGCACGAATGGCAAAACATCATTTTTTCTGATGAATCCAGGTTCTGTTTACAGCATCATGATGGTCGTATCCGTGTTTGGCGACATCGCTGTGAACGCACATTGGAAGCGTGTATTCGTCATCCCCATACTGGCGTATCAGCCGACGTGATGGTATGGGGTGCCATTGGTTACACGTCTCAGTCGCCTCTTGTTCGCATTGTCGGCACTTTGAACAGTGGACGTTACATTTCAGATTTGTTACGACCCGTGGCTCTACCCTTCATTCGATCTCTGCGAAACCCTACATTTCAGCAGGACCGCACGTTGCAGGTCCTGTACGGGCCTTTCTGGATACAGAAAATGTTCGACTGCTGCCCTGGCCAGCACATTCTCCAAATCTCTCACTAACTGATAACGTCTGGTCAACGGTGGGCGAGCAACTGGCTCGTCACAATACGCCAGTCACTACTCTTGATGAACTGTGGTATCGTGTTGAAGCTGCATGGGCAGCTGTACCTGTACACGCCATCCAAGCTCTGTTTGACTCAATGCCCAGGCGTATCAAGGCCATTATTACGGCCAGAGGTGGTTGTTCTGGGTACTGATTTCTCAGGATCTATGAACCCAAATTGCGTCAAAATGTAATCACAGGTCAGTTCTAGTATTTGTCCAATGAATACCCGTTTATCATCTGCATTTCTTCTTGTTGTAGCAATTTTAATGGCCAGTAGTGTACATTGCATGTACGCTGCAGCAGGAACGGCTTCAATCTAAAAGTTATTGATCACCTCTTATAGTATTTAGCTTTGTGATGACAGTGATAATTTTTATTTTGTCAGCATATTGTGACCTCCGTACTTTAAAGGTTTTCTCTGTCCGTTAGGTTTTGGGTTTATAATGGTGTACTGATCGAAACCGGTAGCACTGAGCACAAAAATAAACAGCTAATGGTCATCTACAATGAAGTTCCACCACCTCTTATTGTATTAAGTGGTCAGAGTCGCACAACTGATGCTGTACTAAGAAAAAGTACGAACACTGATAATGTCCAACGTCATGTCTGTTCGTCACACAGTACAGTTGGTTCTACATCGTACTCTGCAAGCCGCCTAATGGAGTGTGGTGGAGGGTACTTTTTGTCCGACTGACTGAGCCCTCCAATCCTGTTCCACTCACGAATGGCGCGTGGGAAAAATAATTGTCTGTAAGTGTATTGACTCTAATTTCTCGAATTTTCTCCTCATGGCCATTACACGAGACATATGCATGGGGAAGTAATATGTGAACCGACTCTTCCCGGAAAATACTCTCTCGAAATTTCAATAGTAAATCTCTCTGTGATGCGCAACACCTCTCTTGTAACGTCTACCAATGAAGTTTGTTGAGCTTCTCCGTAACGCTCTCGTGCCGACTAAACGGTCCCGTGCCGAACCTTGCCCCCTCCATTGGATCTTCTCTATCTCTTCTGTCAGTCCTATTGGTAGGGATCCCAATCAGATGCACAATACTCAAGATCGGTTCGAACAAGCGCCTTATAAGCCACTTTCTTCGTGGATGAGTTACATTTCCCTAAGAGTCTTTCTATGACTCTGAGTCTGGTGTCTGCTTTTCCCACTATTCGTGTTATATGGTCAGTCCACCTAAGGTCGCTCCGGATAGTATTTTACGGCAGATACTGTTTTCAGCAGTTTCTCATCAATATTGTAGCTACGCAGTAGTGGATTTCTTTTCCTATGTGTGCGCAATACGTTACATTTACTTACGTTCAGGGTCAACTGAGACAGCCTCCACCATTCATCACTTCTCTGGAGGTCATTCTGCAAATTGCTGCTATCTTCTAGCGTTGGTACTGTGTTGTAGACAACCGCATCATCTACGAACAGCCTTAGAGCGCATCCGACGATCATATATAGAGGGTGGTCCATTGATGGTGACCGGCCCAAATATATCACGAAATAAGCATCAAACGAAAACACTAAAAAGAACGAAACTCGTCTAGCTTGAAGGGGGAAACCAGATGGCGCTAGGGTTGGACCGCTAGATGGCGCTGCCATAGGTCAAACGGATATCAACTGCATTTTTAAAAAAGGAACCCCCATTTTTATTAAATATTCGTGTAGTACGTAAAGAAATATTAATGTTTTAGTTGGACCACTTTTTTCGCTTTGTGATAGATGGCGCTATAATAGTCACAAACGTATAAGTACGTGGTATCACGTAACATTCCGCCAGTGCGGACGGTATTTGCTTCTTGATACATTAGCCATGTTAAAATGGACCGTTTACCAATTGCGGAAAAGGTCTATATCGTGTTGATGTATGGTTATTGTGATCAAAATGCCCAACGGGCGTGTGCTATGTGTGCTGCTCGGTATCCTGGACGACATCATCCAAGTGTCCGGACCGTTCGTCGGATAGTTACGTTATTTAAGGAAACAGGAAATGCTCAGCCACATGTGAAACGTCAACCACGACCTGTAACAAATGATGATGCCCAAGTAGGTGTTTTAGCTGCTGTTGCGGCTAATCCGCACATCTCAACGTCGGTGTTGAGAATGCTACATCAATATCGACTGCACCCGTACCATATTTCTATGCACCAGGAATTGCATGGCGACGACTTTGAACGACGTATACAGTTCCGCCACTGGGCACAAGAGAAATTACGGGACGATGACAGATTCTTTGCACGCGTTCTATTTCGCGACGAAGTGGTAACGTATACCGGCATAATATACACTATTGGTCAACGTAATATCCACGATGGCTGCAACAAATGGAACATGAGCGACCTTGGCGGGTTAATGTATGGTGCAGCATTATGGGAGGAAGGATAATTGGCCCCCATTTTATCGATGGCAATCTAAATGGCGCAATGCATGCTGATTTCCTACGTAATGTTCTACCGATGTTACTACAAGATGTTTCACTGCATGACATAATGGCGATGTACTTCCAACATGATGATGTCCGGCACATAGCTCGCGTGCGGTTGAAGCGGTATTGAATAGCATATTTCATGACAGGTGGATTGTTCGCGAAGCACCATACCATGGCCCGCACGTTCACCGGATCTGACGTCCCCTGATTTCTTTCTGTGGGGAAAATTGAAGGATATTTGCTATCGTGATCCACCGACAAAGTCTGACAACATGCGTCAGCGCATTGTCAATGCATGTGCGAACATTACGGAAGGCGAACTACTCGCTGTTGAGAGGAATGTCGTTACACATATTGCTAAATGCATGAAGGTTTACGGACATTATTTTGAGCATTTATTGCATTAATCACGCTATAACAGCATGCGTTCTCAGAAATGATAAGTTTACAAAGATACATGTATTACATTGGAACAACCGAAATAAAATGTTGACACGTACCTACGTCCTGTATTTTAATTTAAAAAACCTACCTGTTACCAACTGTTCGTCTAAAATTGTGAGCCATATGTTTGTGTCTATTACAGCACCATCTATCACAAAGCGGAAAAGGTGGTCTAACTAAAACATTCATATTTCTTTACGTACTACAGGAATATGTAATAAAAAATGGGGGTTCCTATATAAAAAAACGCAGTTGATATCCATTTGACCTATGGCAGCGCCATCTAGCGGGCCAGCCATAGCGCCATCTGATTTCCCCCTTCAAGTTAGACAAGTTTCGTTCTTTGTAGTTTTTTCATTTGACGCTTATTTCGTGATATATATATATATATATATATATATATATATATATATATATATACATATATATATATATATAGATAGTATATATATATATATATATATATAGATAGATAGTAAAAAACAGCGGCCCTATCACACTTCCTTCGGGTACACCGGAAATTAGCTTTACATCTGTCGATTTTGTTCCGTTAAGAGCGACGTGTTGAGTTCTGTCTGCAAAACAGTCTTGAATCCAGTCACATATCTGCTCCGATACTCGATAAGCTCTCATTTTTTCATCAAACGGCAGTGCAGGACGGTATCAAATGCTTTCTTGAAATCAAGGAACACGGCATCAACATGAGCGCATTGCGTACGGCACTGTGGATCTCATGGAGGAACACAGCGAGGTGAGTTTCGTAGTGTCTTTCTTTGCGGAATCCATGTTGATTTTTATAGAGGAGATTTTCCTTTTCCAAGAATGTCATAATGCTTGAGAATAAAACATCCACGATAATTCAGCAACAGATTGACGTCAACGATATAGGTCTGTAACTGCGTGCATCTGTCCTACGGCCCTTTTTGAAACCGAAAATGACCTGTGCTTCCTTCCAGTCGCTATGTACCCTTCGTTGCTCAAGCGATTTAAGATAAATTGCTGCTAGAAGGGGAGAAAGTTTTATCGTATAATCTTTGTAGAATCTTATAGGTATACCATCTGGCCCTGACACCTTTCAGCTACTAAGTGAGTGTAATTGATTTTCTATTCCGCGATGGGTTATCTCAATATCTGCCATTTTGGCGTTCGTACGACGATTGAAACGATTGAAAGGAGGGACCGTGTTACGACCTTCCGCGGTGAAACAATTTTGGAAGACCGATTTCAGTATTTCAGCCTTCTGTCTGTCATCTTTCGTTTCGGTGGCAGTGTGGTCACTGAGTGAATTAAAATATGATGTTGACCCACTTACTGATTTTATACACGACCAGAATATCTTAGGGGTTTTGCTCAGATCGGTTTTGAGGATATATTTGATATTATGATTTCGTAACTTTCTGCGAACGTTTTATAAGGTGTTGCGTCAACAAATGTGACTATTCATCCTACTGACGCATCAATGCCCCTGACGATATTGTTGATGTTGAACGAAAGATGGTGGCGTGCAAAATGGTGGAGTGAGATAGAGGAAAACAGGGCGCTGGGTTGTGTTAAGTGCGGCCTCCAGTTATCCTTCCATTCAGCCAGCGGCGACTTTATATCCTGCCGAGAGAAAATATTTTTCTTCCATCTGGTCTTCGCTGACCAAAGGATAGGAAGCGTGCTGACCTTCAGAAGTCCATTACACATACTTCTTTTCCTATAGAAATGGGAAGCGCTACGGTGATACGTGTAATAGCGCGGGATGCGACGATCAACTGGAAATAAAGTTTTGATGTTACATAAGAGAAGGAGAAAACTAAGATATTTGTAATCGTGATTATTGTTTGTGCCAGAGAGTACTTTTCAGTATTTGCGCTTTCGGGGAATTGTGTCCACTATTGACACTATTACTATAATGTCTATTCGATTTTTTATGTCTAAGAATTCGACACCTGCACCGTTTCGCAGTAGCATTTTACAGCATCGTGGCAGACAGAAAGATGTGAAAGACGCCGTTAGCCTAGGCGTATCTTTACATAAAAGTTATGATTTGTAGAGGACAGGAATTAAGATGAAACAGAACACAATAATACACCGATAAAACTGGTTCGTATCGTCGTATTTTCGTGCATTTTGATCGTGAACTCTAACTAAACATGGTTCAGCCATTTAGAATCAGTCTGGCACAATGAGTCGTTCTTTTTTTTGGATTTACACTATTTTTACCACAATCACATTATGTCCATTGTGCCCAGAAACTAAATTTTTTGTCTGCTTAACGCATTTGAGCCTGATCTCCCAACAATGTTTCGAATGATTTCAGTTCCTACAGGGCTCGTTTTAGCGACTACAGTCGATCTCATTGTCTTACTCATATATCTGAACCATATTCTATGTAGGACACCTTGTAAATTATTTCCTTCACAGGGACCATTCGCTGTTAAAATTAAGCTACATTTTGCTCAATGTTCCTGGAGTGCAGTTTCTGCTTGAACATTGCCTGCTAGTCGCAAGAAAATTTTATGCGCTGTTTCTATACATATGACAGAAGACGCCTATTTTGGGAGAGTTTTACAATATTGTTGCAGGATGTAATAAGGTAGGCTTACATTTTTTATGTAGTTGTTTCTTTTCATATAAGGTTTCAACGGTAATGTTTGTTTACAAAAACAGACGTAATGTCTGATGGGGTACCGCAATCACTGGTTATACAATGTTACTTATAATACGTCTTAGTTGCAAAAATGTTTATTCACATGACCGGTTTCGGTTCCTCTAGAACCATCTTCTGATCTGAAACGATAATGATACTAATTTACTATTTCACAAATGCAAACCTTTTTCATCCTATCCGATCAACACCAGCGCCATGGATATAGAAATCGGCCTTTGTTTTAGATCGTACAAAAATGATAATTTTATGGTGTATTTTAATTTTGACAAGTACAGATTTTAACCTTGACATCTACAGATTTTAATTAAGTATTTTTAGAGATAAAAGTAAATTACAAAAATCTACTTAATACAGTATGTGCATATGTAATGTAAGAAATGTACCAGACATGTCGTTAATAGTTTTATAATTAATATAAATGACGTGTATTCTGCCAACCAGTTTTATGTGACGTAGCATGTGAAGGTTGCTGTGTGTGGACGGGTTACTCCTGTAACCGAAATTACAGGTACTTTCCGGTATATTTGATGCTGATCGTACAGGATGGAAAAGATTTTGCATTTGTGAAATAGTAAATTAGTATCATTATCGTTTCAGATCTGAAGATGGTTCTACAGGAATCGAAACTGGTCATGTGAATAAACATTTTTTGCAATCAAGGTGGATTATAGGTAATTTTTGTTTAAGAAGGTTGATAGCCAAAAATATTTATTCTGAAATAGGCAGCTCGCTGTTAAAATGGATATAAATCTGATTAACTTTTCACTTAGGAAATAATATTGGTTTGTTAGTGCATTAACAAAGTTTCTTGTACTGTTGCACTAAGTATACTTTACACCGTAGACTTTATCTCTTGTTGGTGTACCGTTTCTTCTGCACGTAACAGTATGCTTCATTAGCATATTAAGGTAATATAAAATGATCTGATGAATAAAAGATTCGCGGGACATAGGTTGTTGCTTTCGCCCTCCGTAGGCCTCTTTCATTCCAGTCATCCAGTCTTTGATTTCTGTCTTCCATTGCGTGTTGTATGTATCTTCCCCGTCTTAGGGTTGGCCTTCCTCTCCTTCATCTGCCGGATGGCTCTCTGTCTAAAATCTTCCATGGCCACCTACGGTTGGGCATTCTCTGTATTTGCCCGTACCATTGAAGCGCTCTATTTTTGTTGTGGAGCCCGTCATCTCCGTTCGACTCCATACCTCCTCATTTCGTATCCTACTTGCCTCGTTAACTGTACACGTCATCTAATATAGTTCATTTCCGCTCTTCTGATTTTCTCCCTAACTTTCCTTGTCTGAGGCCACATCTCAGCTCCACATAGAGCTATGTTCTCCACCACTCTGTGAAATACTCTTTTCTTAGTATCCTGCCAAGCATTATTATTCCATATCATCCCATGCAAATCTTTAGTAGCTCTCTTCCCCATTGCTGTTCTGGAACTAATATCATTATCACATATACTGGAGTTATCTATTATTGTTTCCAAATATTTGTAGCTTCTGCAAGATTTTACTTCTCCTCCGTTCACGTCAATTTTCACCAAATTCTGTGACACACACACAGTCTCCGTCTTGTCCAGATTTATTCCCCAAGCCCGTTTCCTATACTCCTCTTTAAGCTTTCTCAGCATGTTTTCCATATCCTTTTTATCTTGAGAGAATATTACATGGTCTTCTGCAGGTAAAAGAGAGTGAAGTTGCGGCGGGGTGGGTTATAAAAGTTTGCTCGTGCGTCGTACTGCTCACTGCAAATAGTTCCACCTACCTCAGTACGGCGGCAGATCACCAGCCCGTTACTCTGAATATGTATGAACTGCGCTGACGACGTAAAAGTAGCGTTGAAGAAAACGCCGTCAATACTTAAGGTGCAAAGTCCACGTAAACTCTGGTAGCAAGCTGTCCTGTAAATTCTTATAATACTTTAGGGCGGAAAGTAGTTGCTTCGTTCTCTCAGTAAAAAGGCAAAATTCTGAAACGAGTCTTTTATTCAATTTAAGTTAAAAAAAAAAGAAAAAAGAAAAAGAAAAACCTGCGAACAGGCCAACAGCCCACATGTAATTAGCGAACGACATCACTGTCCTGAGTTCACAGTTCATGCAACCCAGTCCACCCGCAAGGCAGCCAGAAATGTACTTAAGTCCAACGCGAAGAACTACGCGATTTCACAGTCAATACTCCGCTACTATATCTGAGTTTCACATTCAGTCATTTTCAATGGATTTCTATTAAGGAATTTGCTCCCCAAATATTCCATAAACGGATACGAAACATGCCACACGGAATTCTTACATAGGCCAAAATTTCACACTTTCCAACAAAGCAGTTCTAGAACATCCAAAATTCACAAAACTGTCCGTAAATGCAACTGCTCCTACGGCAACACAATCTGGACGCGAAATTCCAATAACTTGTTCATTTTACACAATATACAGATGAACACGTTCAACATGACCTGCACGTTCAATAGCTACCCAGCGACTCCTGAATGCTGCTCCTTCCACAACCTATAACTACCTCGCAGTGCGCGCGAACTGCTAAACTCTGATTGGTTGATCAAAATGACCAGCCAAGCAGAACAATCGTTCGAGATCATTCTCGAGCCAAAACTGTCCTACACCAATCACTATTCCCAGTTACATTCACGTCATTTCAATATGCAAATATTAATATAATGTTTAACAAAACCAAACGAAAGGAAAACTAATCTGGGAATTTATTTAGAAAACTATTACTCTGCAAACGGCTGTTCTGGCTACCTTCTTACAAAAGCCAAGTACTCTTAGACATACGTCATGAGCAGTGAGGGATAAAAACAACTTTCCCACTACACAGTTACATAATGTGGTACAATATACAATATTGAATTTCTACGTATGTCCCACTTACACACTCTCACTCATTCTCATTCATTCCACAACAACAAAACAAATAGATATTAATTAAATAATAATCTTTTCTGGATTTTATACACTCCTGGAAATGGAAAAAAGAACACATTGACACCGGTGTGTCAGACCCACCATACTTGCTCCGGACACTGCGAGAGGGCTGTACAAGCAATGATCACACGCACGGCACAGCGGACACACCAGGAACCGCGGTGTTGGCCGTCGAATGGCGCTAGCTGCGCAGCATTTGTACACCGCCGCCGTCAGTGTCAGCCAGTTTGCCGTGGCATACGGAGCTCCATCGCAGTCTTTAACACTGGTAGCATGCCGCGACAGCGTGGACGTGAACCGTATGTGCAGCTGACGGACTTTGAGCGAGGGCGTATAGTGGGCATGCGGGAGGCCGGGTGGATGTACCGCCGAATTGCTCAACACGTGGGGCGTGAGGTCTCCACAGTACATCGATGTTGTCGCCAGTGGTCGGCGGAAGGTGCACGTGCCCATCGACCTGGGACCGGACCGCAGCGACGCACGGATGCACGCCAAGACCGTAGGATCCTAGTGCCGTAGGGGACCGCACCGCCACTTCCCAGCAAATTAGGGACACTGTTGCTCCTGGGGTATCGGCGAGGACCATTCGCAACCGTCTCCATGAAGCTGGGCTACGGTCCCGCACACCGTTAGGCCGTCTTCCGCTCACGCCCCAACATCGTGCAGCCCGCCTCCAGTGGTGTCGCGACAGGCGTGAATGGAGGGACGAATGGAGACGTGTCGTCTTCAGCGATGAGAGTCGCTTCTGCCTTGGTGCCAATGATGGTCGTATGCGTGTTTGGCGCCGTGCAGGTGAGCGCCACAATCAGGACTGCATACGACCGAGGCACACAGGGCCAACACCCGGCATCATGGTGTGGGGAGCGATCTCCTACACTGGCCGTACACCACTGGTGATCGTCGAGGGGACACTGAATAGTGCACGGTACATCCAAACCGTCATCGAACCCATCGTTCTACCATTCCTAGACCGGCAAGGGAACTTGCTGTTCCAACAGGACAGTGCACGTCCGCATGTATCCCGTGCCACCCAACGTGCTCTAGAAGGTGTAAGTCAACTACCCTGGCCAGCAAGATCTCCGGATCTGTCCCCCATTGAGCATGTTTGGGACTGGATGAAGCGTCGTCTCACGCGGTCTGCACGTCCAGCACGAACGCTGGTGCAACTGAAGCGCCAGGTGGAAATGGCATGGCAAGCCGTTCCACAGGACTACATCCAGCATCTCTACGATCGTCTCCATGGGAGAATAGCAGCCTGCATTGCTGCGAAAGGTGGGTATACACTGTGCTAGTGCCGACATTGTGCATGCTCTGTTGCCTGTGTCTATGTGCCTGTGGTTCTGTCAGTGTGATCATGTGATGTATCTGACCCCAGGAATGTGTCAATAAAGTTTCCCCTTCCTGGGACAATGAATTCATGGTGTTCTTATTTCAATTTCCAGGAGTGTATTACGAAAATGAAAAGTAGTTAACGTTTTTAATATTAAAGTCGAAATAAATTGACTTGACATTATGTGAACTCTAGTAATGATTTCAAATGATACTAAAAGACAAATGTTATTATTCCTAACTGAGTTTTTTAGTGTAAGTGTCGGTTTGGAGTGTGTAGGTAATTTCCTCTAACTTCGAAACTCTGACAGATAGAAGGCTGAAATTTTATACCATATTCTCTTCAATGACAAAAGGCAGTGTATCGACTTTAAGCAATATTAAATAATATTTAACATAGATTATTTAGATTCTTAGGAGTTTGAATATTTAGTCGCTCGAAGTGTCACAGGTGCGAATGAGTCATTGCTAAGACACAACTGGCTGTCTCCTTCAGAGCCAACGGCACCAATGCTAAAGGCTGTTCTGCAACGTAGCTTACTACAATAAAGTTATTGCGCGTTGACTCGCGACGTTACGAAGTGTATGGTCACCAGTCTTTATCCTCACGCCTGAGCATTTCCTGTACCAACCATTCAGCGCCTGGCCCAGATAAATGTTGAACACAATATGTGACGTTCCACAACCTTTTTATAGGCCCTTGTCAACGGAAATACTTCTGTGAACATTGTTTTCCAATTTTATAACTACTTTTGTGTTCCTGTATAACTTTTTAACCAGATTTGTCCATATTTCTCTCACATTAACCCTTCAAATTGCTTCCCATAGTTTTATTCTATGAACCTTGTCATGCGCTTTCTGCAGGTCCAAATAGTTCGTGTATATGCTTTTATTTTAATTTCTTCATTTCCCTGAAGCAGTGAATTTTATATAGACATGATCGTCTTTGCCTAGAACCAGTCTTCTTTTTGCTTAAAACCGACACATCTTTTTCTATTTTCTTGCACAATGTACCGGAAAAAACCTAACTTTTAGTGGGATAACACTTATTTCGCTATGATTTGTGCATAGACTCTTGTCACAACTTTTTCTATATTGAGGAAAAAATATGACAAATTTCACCTTCTGCAGCCTGTATTTTTGCAAAAAGTTTATGTAGATATCTTGTCACTACACTTCCTCCATACTTCAGAAATTCCATTCGTATACTTCCTGTTCCTAGGGATTTACTTAACTTTGGTTTAGACAGCGCTGCTTGCTCATTCTCCTTCGTTATTCCTATACTGTTTTATTCTAAGATCTTACCTTCTTCTTCTCCTTTCTAGTCCAACCTGTTATGCTGCTGTAACATTGAATAATGTCCTACCTATCACTGAACGGGGCTTTTTACAGAACGATTAATACAGAACAAAAAAGTGAAGGAATAATAAAAGCAGAATTAAATGTCCATAATCAGAAGACAACTATCAGTAAGAACATGCAAAAATTAAAATGCGCCTAATGAAGTGAAGGACTCATCTTACGAAGATTTGGGAGATGTAATGAAAACAGAAATCACCGAGAGGAAATGATTGCTTTTGGTGACTTCAACAGCAGGATGAGAACATTTAAGGAAGGAATTGTAGGTCCTTTCGGGGAAAGCGTAGTGAACGACAGCGGAAGGAAGTTAATGAATCAAGGTAAGCAATGGGAGTGTACTGTAACAAACACTTTTTTCCAGCATAAAGATATACCGAAACTTACAAGGGGAGAGCCCATGAGGAATCGTAAATCGATTATGGATTTTATATTGGGGAGAAACAAAAGGAAGACACTACTGGAAGACATAAGAGTGGCGTCACATGGTTTTTTTAGGCCAGGCAGTAGTGCGAGGTGTCCCGATGAACACTCACCAGTCGACGTGCAGGCAGGGAAATCAGGACGCGCTCAGTGTAAAGACACTTCAGCTATCAAGGTATTAGCAGTAAATTTTCAGAGTGTTCGGAATAAAGTTCCTGAATTTACTGCCCTCCGGGATGCGTGTGGCGCGCAAATTATTCTCGGGACTGAGACCAGGCTGAACCCTGAGATAGGAAGTTCTGAAATATTTAGTAAGGGTTGGAACGTGTATTGGAAAGACAGATTAGACACCGTAGGAGGTGGTGTCTTCATTGCAGTTGACAAAAATATTGTGTCTACTGAGGTCGAAGTAGAGTGTGATTGTGAAGTTATCTGGACACGTTTAACAGGGCTAGGGGAAATGAAGTTAATTGTGGGGTGTTATTACCGGCCACCAAGTTCCACCGTGACAGTTCTAGAATCATTCAAAGGGAGTCTACATTCTGCATCGCAGAAGTACCCGGATCATGCTATATTACTCGGAGGCGACTTCAACCTACCTAGTATAGACTGGGATGTCTATGGATTCATTACAGGTGGTACAGACAAGCCGTCGTGTGAATTACTTTTGAATACATTATCCGAAAACTGTCTTGAGCAGCTAAATCGACAGCCAACGCGTAATGGAAATATTTTAGATCTGGCAGCCACGAACAGATTAGACCTCATCGACGGTGTCAGTGTTGAGACAGGGATTAGTGATCATGATGTTGTCATTACGACTATGGTTACGAAAGTTAAAAAGTCGGTCAAGAAGGCTAGGAGAGTATTCTTACTAGAAAGAGCAGATAAGCAGTTGTTAGCATCCCACTTACAAGGGAACCTCCCCATCGCACCCTCCTCAGATTTAGTTATAAGTTGGCACAGTGGATAGGCCTTGATAAACTGAACACAGATCAATTGAGAAAACAGGAAGAAGTTGTGTGGAACTGTGAAAAAATAAGCAAAATATACAACCTGAGTAGTCCACGGGTCACATAGGCAACATAATGGACAAAGTCAACTTAGGAGCGTAGTGGTCCCGTGGTAGTGTGAGCAGCTGCTAAACGAGAGGTCCTTGGTTCAAGTCTTCCCTGGGGTGGAAATTTTCTTTTCTTTATTTTTGCATAGTTATTATCTGTCCGTTCGTTCATTGGCGCCTTTGTTCACTGTAATAACTTTAGTGTTTGTGTTTTGCGACCGCATCGCAAAACCGTGCGATTAGTAGACGAAAGGACGTGCCTCTCCAATGGGAACCGAAAACATTTGATCGCAAGGTCATAGGTCAACCGATTCCTCCACAGGAAAACACATCTGATATATTCTATACGACACTGGTGACGGCATGTGCGTCACATGACAGGAATATGTTGTCGACCCACCTAACTTGTACACTTGGCGAAGGGGTAAAAAGATTCTTCTACCTTGCCCGATTTAGGTTTTCTTTTGGATGTGATAATCACTCCCAAAAATTGATGAAAATATAAGCGTTTGTTACATAAACTGAAAATAAAAAGTTAAACTTTTCCCCCGAGGTTAGGTTTGAACCAAGGACCTTTCGTTCCGCAGCTGCTCACGTTACCACGAGACCACGGCACTCCTGCGTTCCCAGTGTGCTTGACGTTGCTTATCTTCCCATGAACTACTCAGTTTGTATATTTTACTTATTTTTTCATAGCTCCACACAACTTCTTCTTGTTTTCTCAATTGATCTGTTTTCAGTTTTTCAAGGCCTATCCACTGTGCCAACTTATAACTAAATTTGAGGGGGGTGCGATGGGGAGGTTCCCTTGTTAGTAAATGAATCGACTTCATTTACTTCCGGTACGATGGACGTGGAAGAATTATGGGCAAATTTTAAACACATTGTAAATCACGCATTGGACAAGCATGTGCCGAAAAAGTGGGTTACGGACGGAAAAGACCCACCGTGATTTAACAGCGCAATTCGGAGAATGCTCAGGAAGCAAAGACAGTTGCACTCGCGGTACAAGGAAGATCGGGAGAATGAGGACAGCAAAAGTTAGTAGAGATTCGTGCTGCTGTAAAAAGAGCGATGCGCGAAGCATTAAACCACTACCACCGCCATACCTTAGCAAAAGATCTTGCTGAAAACCCAAGGAAATTATGGTCTTACGTAAAATCGGTAAGCGGGTCGAAGGCTTCCATCCAGTCACTCTCTGATCAGTCTGGCCTGGCAACGGAAGACAGCAAAGCGAAAGCTCAAAATTTTAAATTTAGCATTTGAGAAATCTTTCACGCAGGAGGATCGTACAAACATACCGCCGTTTGAGTCTCGTACAGATTCCTGTATGGAGGACATAGTGATAGACATCCCTGGGCTTGTGAAGCAGCTGAATGGGTTGAAAATAAATAAATCGCCAGGTCCTGATGGGATTCCAATTCGGTTTTACAGAGAGTGCTCTACTGCATTGGCTCCTTACTTAACTTGCATTTATCGCGAATCTCTTGCCCAACGTAAAGTCCCGAGCAACTGAAAAAAAAGCGCAGGTGACGCCAGTGTATAAGAAGGGTAGAAGGACGGATCCTCAAAATTACAGACCAATATCCTTAACATCGGTTTGTTACAGGATTCTCGAGCATATTCTCAGTTCGAATATAATGAATTTCCTTGAGACAGAGAAGTTGCTGTCCATGCATGGTTCAAATGGCTCTGAGCACTATGGGACTTAACATCAATGGTCATCAGTCCCCTAGAACTTAGAACTACTTAAATCTAACTAACCTAAGGACATCACACAACACCCAGTCATCACGAGGCAGAGAAAATCCCTGACCCCGCTGGGAATCGAACCCGGGAACGGGAAGCGAGAACGCTACCGCACGACCACGAGCTGCGGACTGCTGACCATGCATCAGCACGGCTTTAGAAAGCATCGCCCCTGCGAAACGCAACTCGCCCTTTTTTCAGATGATAGGTTGCGAACCATGGGTGAAGGGTATCAGACGGATGCCATATTCCCTGACTTCCGGAAAGTGTTTGACTCGGTGCCCCACTGCAGACTCCTAACTAAGGTACGAGCAAATGGGATTGGTTCCCAAGTATGTGAGTGGCTCGAAGACTTCTTAAGTAATAGATCCCAGTACGTTGTCCTCGATGATGAGTGTTTATCGGAGATGAGGGTGTCATCTGGAGTGCCCCAGGGAAGTGTGGTAGGTCCGCTGTTGTTTTCTATCTACATAAATGGTCTTTTGGATAGGGTGGATAGCAATGTGCGGCTGTTTGCTGATGATGCTGTGGTGCACGGGAAGGTGTCGTCGTCGAGTGACTTGGACAGGATTTGTGATTTTTGTAAAGAAAGGCAGCTAACTCTAAATATAGATAAATGTAAATTAATGCAGATGAATAAGAAAAAGAATCCTGTAATGTTTGAATACTCCATTCGTAGTGTAGCGCTTGACACAGTCACGTCGATTAAATATTTGGGCGTAACATTGCAGAGCGATATGAAGTGGGACAAGCATGTAATGGCAGTTGTGGGGAAGGCGGATGGTCGTCTTCGGTTCATTGGTAGAATTTTGGGTAGATGTGGTTCATCTGTAAAGGAGACCGCTTATAAAACACTAATGCGACCTATTCTTGAGTACTGCTCGAGCGTTTGGGATCCCTGTCAGGTCGGATTGAGGGAGGACATAGAAGCAATTCAGAGGCGGGCTGCTAGATTTGTTACTGGTAGGTTTGATCATCACATGAGTATTACGGAAATGCTTCAGGAACACGGATGGGATTCTCTAGAGGAAAGGAGGCGTTCTTTTCGTGAATCGCTACTGAGGAAATTTAGAGAACCAGCATTTGTGGCTGACTGCAGTACAATTTTACTGCCGCCAACTTACATTTCACGGAAAGACCACAAAGATAAGATAAGAGAGATAAGGGCTCGTACAGAGGCATATAGGCAGTCATTTTTCCCTCGTTCTGTTTCGGAGTGGAACAGGGAGGGAAGATGGTAGTTGTGGTACGAGGTACCCTCCGCCACGCACCGTATGGTGGATTGCGGAGTATGTATGTAGATGTAGATGTAGATGTAGAGTACAAAGGCAGCGAGAGTGAGCCAACAATGGGAAAAATATGCTACAACAATGTAAGACGAACTATCGGGAGAATGGAGGATGAACTTGCAAAATATAAGGAAGTGATATTTAAGACAGACCTTCTTAGACAATATAGCGTCAAAATGCGATATAAAAATGGGCTGAAGAATAAACAAGATGGAAAGGATAGAAGACCCCACATCTCTGTACGAACAGTTGCAAGCAGCACGGGAAGCCCTTGTAAAGGATGAGAAGAAGAACAAGAACAAGAACAAGAAAATATAGGTCGAAGAGTTTTAGAGTGAGTTGTAAGACATGGTTCAGAAGAACGAAAAAATGTGTATGAAATGGTTAAGTAAGGCCACAGTATCAAGAGATTTACTCGTCGAAATCAAACAACAGGTTAAAGTGAATTTCAGGGAGGAGAGGAATGGACATTGGGACAGGCTGTGGTGGAAGATAGAGGGGGACAGTAGGATATAATACGTCTGCTGAAGAATGGAAGGGTAGTAAAAAAATAAGTTGCAGTGGGTGTATTCTAAATTAAACAATTAAATTGGACGAGAAAGGTAAAGTGTTCTCGTTTCCAAATTAAAGCAGTTTTATGTTTAATAATTTCTTTTGTAGTGTTTTTTCCCCCTCCAAAACCCAAGCAATCATCATAGGCTGCACCACTCGCTCCTTTCGCCTCCATGATTTCTGCCTCACCCTTTATGGTCGTCCCATCCAGCTCACCCCCACCCTGAAATACCTTGGCCTCACCCTCAACCGACACCTCACCTGGACCCCTCATCTCCAGACCGTCCAGCAGAAAGCCCATTCCCACCTCTGCCTTCTCAAACTCCTGTCTGGCCGGACATGGGGATTGCATCCTTCTACCATCCTACACACCTAAAAATCCCTCATCCGTCCTATCCTCTGTTATGCCAGCATTGCCTGGATCTCCGCCCTCACCCGCTTTTACAAGGCCCTCCAAATCCTTGAACGCCATGTGCTCCACCTTGCCTTCCGTATCCGTCTTCCTTCCCCCACGTGGCTCCTGTATGAACTGATCCCCTTCCCCCACCTCCTCCTGTTCCTCCAACATCTCCTCATCCTTTACATTGTCCGCAGACTTGATCCCCCCCACCCTCTGGTTTCCTCCTTCCTCTCCAACCCCCGTCTGTTGCCGCACCTCTATTGCTGTATCCCTCCCTCTCTCCACCTCCACACCCTCCATCTCCTTCATCAGAGCAATTTCCAACGCCTCCCCCTCCCGGATGACGAACTTCGCCGTGACATCTACCCTTCCTTCCAACTATAACCTGGCCTTGTTCCCCCCCCCCCTCCTCCCCAGGGTCCCCTTTTTCCTCTCCCCTCCTTCTCCCAGAGCGGATTTTCCTCCTTCCCGCCCCTCCCCCCCCCCTGAGACCCAGCACCCCATACTTGCCTCTTTCCTTCCCACATCCCTCCCTACCTGGCCCTCTTCAGCGTGCCCCCCGCTCATCTCCCCCCTCTCTTCCCCTTCCTCCCTTCTTCCAGTCTCCCTCATCTCCTTGCGTCTGGCAGATCCTCTATTTTGATCATCGTCAGTGTGCCACGTCAGTGTTGTGTTTAGTGCTGTTTCTCCTGTGCGTCGAGAGGTGTGATTTTAATTGTGTACTGCCTTGAGGATCGCCGTCAGTGTTTGTTATGTGCCACGCCATCTGTCGATACCTTTTATGCACCAGTCATACTGTGCCTTGTGTTCTTTTAATTGTCGCAGTGTGTGGCTTTTTGTGTGTGCTACTTTTAAACAGTTTTCTATCTCCATTTTACAGTCACCCCGTTTTTTGTCTATTGCCTTCCATGATGTTCCCCCTTTTTTATATCTATGTTCACCATATTCTCTCCTTTATTATTTTTAAATGTCTTCTATTGTTTGTTCTATGTCTTTCGGCTGAAGAGCAGTGCATATGCTGCTGCCAGCCCGCCACGATGGGGAACTGAAAGTGTTATCGAAAAATATGGCAATTTAATTGCTCCAAAACTGAAATAAACGCGTGCGTGTTGCCATTGAAGACATGTACAGTCCAGAAGGCTATATTCTTCTTTCTTTTCTGTAGCCTTTCAGCTGGTATGTCCAAGTTCTCCCTTTCTTAGCCTTGTACTATCGTCTCTGTTACTTTATAAATGCTATACACATTCTCGGCAGAAAATTACATTCCATATTCTAATTTTGTAGACCACAACAAGTAACAAGTACTAGCCGCTGTTGTTTGTTCTGTTGCATATTAATTTGTGCAGAGTACCTTAGACATGCCCCAGGCGCATTCCTTTTGTAATGACTTTTTGCTAATAAGTTATCTATGTAAATAATTACTATTAAAAACAGTCTTGATCACGATTTATTTAACAAGGTGACCGGTTTCGACCACTACTGTGATCATCTTCAGACCTACAAGATGTATACAAAGCACTAATTAGAGGGCTACATGCATTAATGAAAATACATGAAACGTTGAATTATAGCCGTATAACGTAAGAAGCAGATGTAACGTAAGGTGATACCGCGATTATTGCCATTCCTGTCACAGTAATAGCAAGATTTATCGCAAGGCTTAGGAAACTTAATGTAAGCGATGCGTTCTGATTCCCGAACTAACGAAAAGTCGGATTAAGACAAAGTACCAATTGGCAAAGCACAGTAACATAAAATTATTGAACTCTGAAGCATTGTGGGTGGTGGAAAGGAGGCACGCGTCGGGCATGCTGTGCTGTAATTTCCTCCTGTAAACTATCCAGTTTAGTTAGACATATACTAGGAGAACACAGATGAAAGTTAGCTAACACGGATCCTAAATGAGTAAAACGAATATTAAGTGGATTCATTTGTTCTGTCAAGACATATACGACCTTTACGCACTATTGTTAATGCGAAATTATTGAGGCTTTCGTGGTCAATTGTTGACGAACTGCCTGTTGGTTTCTGCCCCGGGTTCTTTGGCCGACGTTTCTCTGATGATTTTTCTGACGTTGCGTCAGCACGTGTGGCTGGAATTGTTAAAGTTTCACCATCCACCTTCCGCCAGCAGCAATGGATAGTGGGGTGGAGGAGGAGGCGGTGGGGGTAGCCACAACAATTGCCACCCGCGTCTGTCTACAGAAGGGCACCTCTGAATTACGCTCTTTTGTATTCAGAATCTCATACACGGCATACGGCCTTAGGCCGTTCGTCTCTGTGTCTTTCTTGTAACATGCTTCTTCCCCTTTCACTCACTATTATTCGGCTTTCACCCCTCAAATTTCACGTTCCGTTTCTTTTCTCCTGCCATCCCCCTCTCCCACGCGACTGGCATATGGTATAGCTACATTCTTCATGGAGCGCCCCAATATAGTCCAAATCTGCGATAAACGTAGACTTTATTTTTAGAATATTTACGACTTTTAATTGTCCCTGACAACTGTCTCGTCCATTCCGCCCACATCCCACTCAATCGTTCGTGTTTAACAGGCTCATCCAAGAATTGCGCCCGGCGGGCGGCAGTGTAGTTCAGCGCCCCGTTCGCGACCGTGTGTCGCTAGTGTCGGCATAGGAGAGAGAGAGAGCTGCGGAGCGAGTGAGACAGCACACCACTGCTGTGCGGTGAACCGTCCCGCGGTCAGATCCAACGCAAACAAAATAATAGAGGAAGCGCACCTCAGTAAGAGAGGCCAATGAGCGGTAAAACAAGCAAACCATTTATCGTTTAGGAAACAACTAGTGTTCGTGTGGCAGAATTACTACGCAAAGCTTTAGGCAACAATATCCAAAACAACAATCGAAGAACATCTTAGTTGTTTTCTGACCCACAGGTTCATTCTATTAGTGCTGCTGCACATTCACACTTGTCTTATGTACAATAGGCGTCTTCTGAAAAATATATCAGTTTCTTAAATGAACTAGAGTTATAAATATTCTATTTTAGAAATAACTTTATGTTAGGGATATAGAGTCTCATTCTTACTGTTAGCAGTTACATGTAAATATTTGTTGTTATACTTCGGCCTAAATCTCTTTGTATCCCTTTTCAGAGTTTAGAAACTGGATCCTTAGTTTGCTGTTTTGTACGTAATAATTTTAACCGACCAAGTTTGAAAACAAATTAAAAAATAGAATTAAGGTTATAAAGCACTTTAATTCTTACAGTGAACATTGTTAAAGAAGACAACATTTTACATTCCTTTCTTTTTCGAGGTAACGGTTTTGTCAATGTTTGGTACAATATACCCTGAGACTGATAACCTCAAAGAATTAGTCAAATTTTTACCGCCAAGTAATGAACGATTTTTAGTTTTAGCAAGCTTTAAAAGAGAGAAAAAGCGCTCACAGATTTACGTGGAACCAAACATTGAGAGAAATTAGGCCGCGTGCTTGTGCAAAATTTCTCTCGTGGAAGACAGCTGTAAAAGTCGTCCAAAGTTTTACACATGAGAAAGCGGTCCTTCAGGCGGATATCGCACTGCAAGTCAATCTCACTTATCTCCAAAAATCTGTTTGCAAACCGTTCTTGTAATTCGCAAATGATTGCAAAATAATATGAAAAAACCACATCTTCTTTAACGCTGTCTACTTCATGAAAGTGTCCACAATTCTTCTCGCGCAATTGTTTTACTCACAAA
Organism: Schistocerca serialis cubense; assembly: GCF_023864345.2. Lineage (NCBI taxonomy): Eukaryota > Metazoa > Arthropoda > Insecta > Orthoptera > Acrididae > Schistocerca > Schistocerca serialis. Next base: position 428,984,624 of record NC_064645.1, read on the forward strand.
ATAAGTTTTTTTTAATGCTTGAATCGTCTGCACTAAATCAACGACATAGTGATTTTCGCGTTGGAATGAAATGTTCAAAGTATTTAAATGACCAGTAAGGTCACTCAAAGAAGCCAAATTCGCCACCCACTTAGGACCACAAAGTAATTCTTCTGGACGTCATTTCCAAAAAGCTATTTATTTTTCCCCTCAAGAAGAAAAACCGATGAAGTACCTTTCCTCTACTCAGTCATCTTACTTCGGTGTGGTAGGGGATGCCCGGGTATTCCGCTTCGATATCAGTCAGAAATTCTTTAAATTGGCGACGTGCGAGTCCACGCGAGCGAAGATAATTAACCGTTCGAAGAACTGTGTCCATAACATTTTTTATGTTGACAATATTCGCACAAAGTGCCTCCTGGTCTATCAGACAATGAACTGTCGCGAATAAGGAACAGCCAACTTCAGCCATTTTTGACCTCACGTAACTCACAAATCGAGTGCGCAGGCGCTCCATCCCTTGTTACACTGGTCAGGCGTTCCAATTTTAAACCCATTGACTCTAACACGTTTTCCACGGCCAGAAAAATATTCAAACCCTTGGTTGTGTCTTTTAATGGTATAAGATCGAGAAAGTCTTCGGTGACACGCAGATTGTCGTCGACACCTCGAATGAATATGACGAGCTGAGATATGTCCTCTACGTCCGCGGACTCGTCAAGAGCGATAGAAAGTGAAATGAAGTTTGCCGCTCTCTCCATTAGTTGCTGTTCCATATCTGATACCATATCTTCGACTCTGTGAGCAACAGTTTGAGGCGAAAGAGCAATTTTTTCAAATTTTTCCGTGAGGTCTGGTGGACAAATACAAGCCACCGAGTCGACCAGGCAATCCTTGATGAGATTTCCAGCAGCAAAGGGTTTCCCTGCTTTCCCAATTCTCAGTGATCATTTGTCACTTGCGCACAAACTTTGCCCACCTATTTCCTGCTCGTACCGCGCCAAAGAAGAACATACAATTAATTTTGTACAATACCGTTTTTAAAACACTTTTATCACTTTAACAATTAATTGTTTCATTCATTGAAACTCAAATAAGAAACTAACAAAAAAGATCGGTTTTAGATGCGTTTTCCTCCAGTTCCGCTGAAAAGGACAGCGATGTGTGGTCGCAAAATAAACTTTTATGTATTGCAATATTTGCGTACAGCGGCATGGCGAGGCTCGGCGGGCGGTCCGCACGGCCAGCTAAGCGACACGGCTCGGCCACTGCGACAACACACGAATTCGCGCGGGCCGCTGGCCGCGGGCGGTCGCGGACGCTAGCACCCCAGGGGCACAGTTTGGACGAGCCTGGAGTATAACGTACTGACAGTCGACAGAGGAGATACAATTCTCATTTCGATGTATTTTGTGTGTATGTGTCGCTGGATATGAGGGCGAACCAAGTGCGTTTCAAACAAGAAGGGGAAGAAAAAAACCAGTCACAATCCCCAAGGTTTGTCATGTGTCCATCTTTTTTTTATTTGTAAAAAGAAGGCGAGTTACACGTACCAAACCACTCGCCTCTTCCCCAAGCTTACAGTTACAGCTTTCGTAATCTCCGTAGGACTGTGGTGTGGTGTGATAGGCGAAATTATAGTCAGAAGCATTTCCCTGAAAATAAGAAAAGAGAGCTGGCCGTGGTGGCCGAGCGGTTCTAGGCGCTTCAGTCCGGAACCGCGAGACTGCTACAGTCGCAGCTTCGAATCCTACCTCGGGCATGGATGTGTTTGATATCCTTAGGTTAGTTAGGTTTAGGTAGTTCTAAGTTCTAGGGGACTGATGACCTCAGATGTTAAGTCCCATAGTGCTCAGAGCCATTTGAACCATTTTTACGAAAAGAGATAGTAATTTGCAATTTCTGACCAACATACTGTCACAGTGTTCTGTGCTATAACTGAAATCTCTCGTATTGTCTCAAGGAGGAGGACACGTGATGCTATTAATAGTGGTTAGTCCGTTATATGCGCACTATGTGATCAAAAGTATCATGACACCTGGCTGAAAATGACTTACAAGTTCGTGGCGCCCTCCATCGGTAATGCTGGAATTCAATATGGTGTTGGCCCACCCTTAGCCTTGATGACAGCTTCCACTCTAGCAGGCATACGTTCAATCAGGTGCTGGACGGTTTCTTGGGGAATGACAGCCCGTTCTCCACGGTGTGCTGCACTGAGCAGAGGTATCGATGTCGGTGAGGACTGACACGAAGTCGGCGATCCAAAACATCCCAAAGGTGTTCTATAGCATTCAGGTCAGGACTCTGTGCAGGCCAGTCCATTACAGGGATGTTATTGTGTAACCGCTCCGCCACAGGCTGTGCCTTATGAACAGGTGCTCGATCATGTTGAAAGATGCAGTCGCCATCCCCGAATTGCTCTTCAACAGTGGGAAGCAAGAAGGTGCTTAAAACAGCACCTTCAAACAGCTGTAGTGTGACAGTGCCACGCAAAACAACAAGGGGTGCAAGCCCCCTCTATGAAAAACACAACCTCAGTATAACACCACCACCTCCGAATTTTACTGTTGGCACTACACACTCTGGCAGATGACGTTCACTAGGCACTCACCATATCCACACTCTGCCATCGGGTCGCCACATTGTGTACCGCGATTCGTCACTCCACACAACGTTTTTCCACTGTTCGATCGTCCAATGTTTACGCTCCTTACACCAAGCGAGGCGTCGTTTGGCATTAACCGGCGTGATGTATGGCTTATGAGCAGCGGGCGCAGCCCCGAATCCTCCTACGGTCAGAAAAATGGTACTGAATCCTCCTAAGCCCGCAAGGGTCTGCAAAACGATGGGACAGAATCCTCCCGTTTGAAGCAGGTAGCAGTTCTAAAGGTTATGAGTACTCCAAGCAGGCAAAGGAAAGCGTATGAAATTACAGTAGACGACGTAAAATTTTTTCGCTTGTACTGCATGTTTAAAAGTTTCATCTTTTATCTTATTTAGATATTTATTTTTAGCCTTGATTTCTTCATAATTTTTTAAGGTTTGCAGAGTCACAAAATATGATCACTTTTTCCTCGGTGTTATTTTCTAATAAACACTTTGTCCCGTCTGTGGTTCCCACATTCAGTGCGTTGATAACATCATGAAGGTCTGCAGCATTCGTGGGCAGTTTGGCAGAATTTTGCGCCTAGCTTTGTAAATAGATTTACGAAAATTGTTGACACCTCTCGTAGTTATATCTTGCGTATCTTCTCCTTTTAACTTGTGGTAAATTAATTTTGACGGTCTCCCACAAATATCTTCTATGGCTTTTCTCTTTAGGTCAGAAATGATTTCTTACCTCTGAATTTTGTTATGCGGCATTTCTTCATGATTGTGCTCTTCTTGACATTCCACGACATCCAGCTCCTCAATAGAAATAGTTTTATCAAAACTTCTGCAGCCATTAATGTTGTGCGTCCATTGCGCTAGGCCACCTTTCAGCAGTTTTTGAAAACCGAAGGTGTTACCTTTCAAAATCTACGTTTTCCTTCCCTTCCTACTTACTGAAACTGTAAGCTCGTCTGAGGACATTTTCACTCTACAACGATCTGCCGCGAAATGCGAAGTGGCCGCAGGCAGCTGTGGTCATTAGCGCACACAATGCTCTGTCGCATTGTGCCAGTTTGGGAGGATTCGGTCCTGTTACCTGCTTACCTAGCTGGTTTCGGGAGGTTCGGGGCTGCGCCCTGAGCAGGTTTTTTCACCTCCCGCCTAACTTTCATAGTACTTGCAGTCGATCCTCATGCAGTTCGGAATTCCTGTGTGATGGTCAGGATAGATGTCTGCCTATTACACATTACGACCCTCTTCAGGTGTCGGCGGTCTCTGTCAGTCAACAGACGAGGTCGGCCTGTACGCTTTTGTACTGTATGTGTCCCTTCACGTTATCACTTCACTTTCTTTCTTTCTTTCTTCCACTGGTGCCATGTCCCGTGATGACGCAGGGTCGGCATTGTTAGGAACGGATTTGGCAAGGTTAGTGGAAAGAGGTGGCCGGATGCCCTTCCTGCCGCCATCCCGTACCCCCCGTGACGGAATTAGTGTACCCCTGCTGTCTGCGTCTGGTGTAAGTCATGGAATATATAAAATAAATAAAATAAATAAATTAATAAAAATATATTGTTATTTAGATATTGATTATTCTATCTGTATGATGGTGATTGTGATTGCAATTGTAATTAATATTTTGCTTATCTGGAACGTGGACGTTTAATTATTCGTTATCAGACGCTTGACAATGGCTTTTTCGTAAAGGCAATGTTACTCGTAGTTGACCGTGAAATAAAACTGAAATAATCGGACTTCGTAATTAAATCGTTTCCAAAGACTGCTGCGGTAGGTGCGGACTCATAATCTAAATCTCAATATTACAATAATTTGCCAGCCATGCCAATATGTCGTACAGAGGTGATTGTCTACTAAACATAAAAAAGTTACACAGTTAGTTAAATCAGATATATTCAATGAATAAGCCTACAGTTCATAATCCTACTTACTTTTATAAATATAAATTCTTTACAGAATCGAGTGCCTAGTGTGGTTGCAACTCGCAGTATTCTTCTATAACATGAAATATGGCGGTGTGCCAGACAACAAAATAAAATACGTGCTTCTCGCACCACTTCAACCAGAGCTCTCTTTTTTTTTAATCAAACATAAGAGTAACGTAATTGTACTTTTGTTTTATCAGCGACACAGCGCTGCAGTTGTGTGCCATAGGCTTTTTTATTTGTCACTGATTATTTATTTAATTAGTATTTCGCGTTTCCGCGGAAACTCACGCTCGGCATGCAAATGTGCCTTTATATTGCCCCCTGAATTGTGAGGCGAAAGGACACACCTGCAGGCGAGCAATTCACCTAAAGGCACAAGAAAATCTAAGTTATCTATAACTATTTACATGACTTACATTACACATTATACACATTATATACAAAATTTGAATGACGCGGGTGCGCCGTAAAAGTTCTTATGTTGGCAGATAGAGTGCGCACATGCGCAGAAGCGTCTGTGTAACTGCGGCACTGCCGTTATATCGTACAGTTAGTTCACGCGGCACAGTATTGCAGTTCATATTGTTCGTGTGCGCGCGTTTTTCAGTCGTTGCACAAAGAAAATATTCAACCAAGATTACAAATGAAGACTACATTCTATGACAGGTAACTTAGTTTTAAATTTACAATATTTGTTATAACACAATACAACTTAGATTGTTGAATGTTCTTAGTTACATAGTATTGTTTTGAAATACTTCAAAGAAAAATGTCCGTATTTTTCAGGTGCGTTGACCTATACACATCGTGTCGTTATTACAGTTCATATTCATCCGCTGCACAATAATTTTTTACAGGTTAGTATCGTCGTGGTAAAGTTTTTTGATCACAGTAACATCGTTGTATAACAACGTGATTAATACATAAGCGTGTCCATTTCTCATTTCCATTATAGTCGTAGTGATGCAGTTCGTTGTGACTAAAAGCATTGCTTATTACAGATCAGACGTGACCCGTCGAGTAATTGTTCCACGTGCAGTTCGTTTTTTACATTCCGTGGAAGCTTGGTTGCAGAACCTCGGACGGCACATAGCTGGCGTCGATCCTTGGACAGTCCAGGTAAGAGTGTCCGTCACATTTCGAGAACATTTCATTCCCTGAAGTTCCAACCAAAATTCTTCCACCCGTCGTGTTGTTTTCTGGACAGGCACTTTGTGTCCATTTAATCCAGTTAACATCTTGAAGTTGGGTAGTAATGTCACTAGACGATGCACGAATTATGCACTTCACATTTTCAGTTTTTTGCTGAATATAGCTCACCTAAATGTTCGTAGTTATTAATCAAGGAAATCGTTCATCGCGTTCACATAGATACGCTGCATAATGAATGGCATTAACAGTTTCTTTCACATAGGTTTCCGCGTAGTTGCAGAGTTAGTAATGTTCGTTAATGTCCGTGAACAGTGTTTCACTATGCAATGTCTTTTTGGCACTCGTTTTGTTCAAATTTTTACATAGTAACAGTTACACTATACATCAGTTAAAAAAAAAAGTAATTATACATACACACGTCACATATTTTCTTAGCATAAACATAATATAGTTGCACATAAACATGTTTACATCATCATTACATCGCTATAGGTTATTACATTGTGTCACATTTGATTTCATGAATTGCAGATATTTACATCCTCTTTAGCGGTTTTGCTGGGATATTATCGATGTTTTTTGTGATGTCATCTGAAATTAAGATAGGTTAGACACAACATTCATTACATCAGTAGGCAAGACCAGGCGTTTTCACTACTCAATAAATATTCAAAATAGTAAGAGAGAGAAAATGTTCGATTCCTCGCGTTTTGTGCGTGTGTGTAGAGTGTCTGTGTGGCCTTGACTACTGATAGATGCTTTTCGTGTTGAGAGATGTGCGTCTAATCTATTTCTCAAAGTAAAAGATCGCTTCACAGATGACGTCTGTCAGTTCGTCAGGTGTCACACCAAGTCAGTGGTACCTTCAGTAACAAATGTTCCGTGAAAAATTAATATGTCATCCACTGCTACGTAATCATAAATTTTACTTTAATATTCCGTCTTTCAGGTGGAGGCGCGCGCTGAAAGAAGAGTTCTTCTGTCTTCAACTGCGGCACTGGAACCGCTGAAATGAAAATTTCTATACTACTTATTATCTGTGTTGTAACAACAGAGTTTTTCGAGTTGCTTAGCAATATTTTGATGGGTATGACCTTGACATTATTCAGCATGAAATGCTCTAAGATCTCGGTGTGCGTATAGCCCAATAATTTTGTTAGTTCTAGGATGTTGTAACAGATACGCACCAGGATGTGGTATGTTAACAATTATATAAGGTCCTTCATATAGCAGACGCCACTTAGCGTTGCGTCGTTTGAGTGCTACAGATTTATGATGAGTACGAAGTAGTACAAGCATTCCTACCTCGAATTTTTGTTTTCCTTTTATTATGTTTCTGTGATGTTTGTTTCGTATTTGTGCGTGATGTGTCAATGTAGTCAATACTTCTTTTATTTTCTGTTCAGGTGTGATTTCCTTGTCCGACAACTTAGGTAATGGTTCTATCCACTGATCGTTCTGTTTGCAATTGAACATGATCTCGTTAGGTGTGTAATTCGTATCGTAAATATTTAAGTTATTGTGTACGTCTTCGAAAAGACTTAGGTAGGACACCCAATTAGTATGTTTTGATGAAATATAGGTCCTCATGAAACGGTTTAATTCTCGGAAAAGTCTCTCAGTCGCGTTACATTGTGGACTAAACCTCGAAATAAATATACTTTTGATGTTATTGTCCTTCAAGAAATTTCTCCATTTGTACCCAGAGTAGTATGCTGCATTATCTGATAGAATTGCTTTAGGTTTTCCCACGTGCGTCAGGTAATCACTTGAGAATCTTCGTATTATAGCATTTGCAGTGGCGGATTTTAAAGCATAAAGTTTTACATGTTTAGAAAATATATCGTAAAAAGCTAAGATATATTTGACGCCTCCAGAGCTTGCTGGATGCGGTCCACTGATGTCAGTACACAGAATTTCCAGGGGTTTACTGGGTAAAATAGAATGTAAATCTGTTTTTGTGGATAAATTCTGAGGTTTTGATTTTTGACATATGACACATGTTTCTAGTTCCCTGTAAATTTTTCTTCTCATATTGCTAAAATAACAGTATGTGCTGAGCTTTGCCAAACACTTTTTCGTCCCATAATGACCCCAAACTAAGTGTGTGTGCCAAATTAGATTACGTTCAGACTCTTTGGGAATGCATACACACCAGTTAGTAGCATTTGGATGTCGGCGATAAAATAACACATCATTGTGTAACTTGTAACACTTAGTCAAAGGATGATTGTGTTTTTCTACCAGTAATGTTATTATCTTATACCAGTGAGGATCAGATTTTTGTAATTCAGCCATGTTTCTGCACATATCAATATAATATTGGTGATACTGCTTGTCTTGCATTAAGAGAATCCTGTAGTCATTTATATTTTCTAAGTCACTGTTGGTGTCATTCATACCTTGTGGAAGTCTAGACAAAGTGTCTGCAATGGTGTTGTCCTTACGTCTTATGTACTTAATTTCAAAAGAGTAGTTCTGAAGTGTAACTGCCCATCGTGATAGTCTAGGATGTACAAGTTTACAAGTTAACAAAAATGTCAGGGCCTGGTGATCGGTGTAAAATTCCGTATGTTTTCCAAATAAATAATAATTGAATTTCTTGAATGCCCATACTATGGAAAGTGTTTCTAACTCAGTAGTGGAGTATGTACGCTCACATTCAGTTAGAGTGCGACTCGCAAACCCAATAATTCTTATCTGTTCCTCCTCTTTATTCTTTACAACTTGAAATAAGCAACAGCCCAAGCCAGTACGTGAAGCGTCACAAGTCATACAAAAATCTAAATTGAAATCTGGATGGCTCAATATGTTAGCATTCACTAAAGCATGTTTAATTGTATTAAAGTCATTCTGGCACTGTTCCGACCAGATCCAAACTTGATTCTTTCTGAGTAGATTTAGCAGATGTTTACTGTTCAAAAGTGGTTGTGGCAAAAAACGTCTGAATAATGAACATAGCCCAAGGAATGATTTTAACTGCTTTTTAGTTCGAGGGCTAGGAAAGTTTCTGATAGCATCTAATTTACTGGGATCCGGACGTATGCCCTGTGAATTAATGATATGTCCTAAATACTTTATCTCACTGCAACCAAATTTTGATTTTCTTAGGTTGGCTGTGACTCCAGCTTGTGCAAATTTTTCTAAAATTCTTTGAAGAGTGTCAACGTGTTCATTCCAAGATTGTGTAGCTATCAGTATATCATCTACATAGTGTGTGACTGTCTCAACTAAATCGTCGCCAAGCACGGTATCCAGGGCTGTAATGAATACCCCCGAGCTGACATTCAGTCCGAAGGGTAGAACACAAAACTGATAGGTTCGCCCCCCGAACATAAATGCAGTATATTTCCGAGAATCAGGAGTGATACCCACCTGCCAAAACGAATTAGCGAGATCTATTGTGGAAAAATATTTTGCATCTAGAAATTTCTGTAATTGCTCTTCTAAATTTTCAGGTTTTGTGTGAACCGGTAAAATTATTTCATTAATAGCTCGTGCGTCTAACACTAACCTAATGCTTCCATTTGATTTTTTGACAACAAGTAGAGGACTACAATAAGGTGAGGTGGATGGTTCAATGACCTTCCAGTCTAACATTTGTTTTAATTCTTGCCACACAGCAGGTCGTTGAGATAACGGTACGTTATATGTCTTATGGTAGAAGATCTTGTGAGGCTTAACTTCAATCTTGTACACATACGTGTTGATAACACCTAATCGTTTGGTAAAAACTTGTAAATATTTGGATAACACTTCCTGTAGTTTTATACGTTCATGTACACTGAGAGCTGTAGCTTCACTTATCTTATGATCAAGCAATGTTTTCAAGTCCATTATCTCTGTGTCAGATGAGTGTGTTTGCATGTCTTGAATGTCTTTGTCAAGTACTAACTGAACCTTGTACCCTGTACAGTGTTTGTCATGCTTTAGAGTTCTCCTGTCCAAATCAATAATAATTACACTGCCTTTATCATTTAAAATACATTTACCTTTGGAGAAGTCTATAATGCAGTCCTTCTCGCTCATAATATCTATTCCTAATATGCAATTTGTCACAAGGTTTTGTACAACCAGGAATGGCCATTGTACGGTTCCATTACCTATTTTAACGTTTACAAAAACTTGCTTCGTAACCCTACATGACTTATTACCTAGTGCAGTAGTTATTTTACAGTTTTGGGCAGGAAACTCAGGCACAGGTTCCAATTCACACATCTTTTTATAGAAATTAAAAGACAAAACGCTCACAGCTGCACCTGTATCTAGGATAATAGTAGTTGGAATCTCACCTACTACACCAGTAGTAGATGCTGAAACAATTTCATTTGTGTTTAAACGACATTGTGTACTGTCTTGTAAAAGTTCATCTGATATATTGTTATTGTGGTTGTATCTTATAAATAAAACAGGTAGTTTTTGTTTAGAATTACTCGGCATATCTTTATTCTTTTGTTCAAGTGTGGTGTCAAATAACTGATTAACATTGAAGTCGCCCCCCCAAGAATTCTTCAGCCACGACCTGGGGCAAAGTAGTGACAGTTTCTAGTTTGTTGGATTATCATTTGTACTAGGTACTGACACAGATTGAGGTTGTGCATCAGGTGTCATTTCTATTATATTCACATTCGGCTATTGCCTATTATGATCTCCAAACTTTTGCGGTTGTTGTTGCTGTTGCGCATTATAACTTACCTGTCGGTGGTAAGGTATGCTCCAATTTTGACCTGGTGGCTGCTGTGGTAAAGCAGAGTTTGAATGAAAGTACTGATCGTTACGAGTCCAACCTTGATGCTGTCTTGGCTCGTAGTTATTATTATTTCTATTTCTGTTTGTGTTTTTGTTATTACCTTTGTATCCGTTGTTACCGTTGTAGTTATTACCGCGGTGCCTTTTGTATGGATTGCCGCATGAAATGTTATTACTGTTGTAACTATTGTTTGTATTGGAATACGCGTGTTGATTTTGATTTTCGTACTGAGACGGCATGTGAGTTTGCTGTTTTTGCTGTACCGCGTATCCAACTGTGGGCGCGCCAGAATTGAGTTGGCAAGCCTGCATGTTTTGAATACCACTAGTGTAAACATTGTGGCTGCTGTTTTGCCGCGCGAAGCGCTGATCTTCAAGTAACATGTCAACCGAATCTAAGGCTGTTAAAAAATAATCTGAATCGTCATCCGGGATATGTAGGAGTTTTTCTTTAATGTTGAAAGGCAATTTGGTCTTCAACGCACGGAGTATATCACGCGTTGCGACTGGTTCGTCTAAAAAATGTCCCATGTTCAAGTATTTTTCAAAATATCTGCGTAAGTTACCATTTTTACTGTTAAAAGTTTCAGGTTCTAAAATTTGTCTTCTGAGTCGCTCCTGGACGGATTGCGACCAGAATTTGTTCAGAAAAGCACGCTCAAACTCACTGTACGTGGTACATACGTCAGCTTGACTGTATGCCCAGACAGCTGCATCGCCTTGGATGTAACCGACAATATATGAAATCTTTTTCCGGTCACTCCAAGTGCGTGGAAATGCGTTACTAAAAGATTTAAGAAAAATCACCGGATGAATGGTTCGTTTTTCTGGGATAAAAATCTGAAATTGCCTGTGTTTCATTAAGCTTTCATCTTCCTTCGCATTGTGATATGGATTTATTCCACTGTAATTACTGGTATGTTCAGCTGGCGAGTAATTACGATAATGTTGCTGTGGTTTACCATGATAATAGCTTGTGTTTGTGTTTCCACATCGTGGTATGTGTTGTAGTCGTGGTGTGTTTTGTTCTTGTCTATTTGTCGTGTGCGGAATGTGTGTATCATACTCGAATGTATATTGGTTTCTGAACTGTACATTTTGACTGATATTTTCGTTACATTCAGACTGTAGTTGATCGGTGAATTGTCTCATGGGTGCAGTGACGGATTGTACTGCGTCACTGATCAGCTGTTTGTTATTAGTAATGTATTGCGCTACGGAGTCGTGCACAATTGTTGGTAAATTTTCACGTAAGCATCTATCAAAATGTTTGTCTTTGTTCTCAACCCAATCATGAAATTCTTTATTAATATTTTGAAAATGAGCTGTGGCATCTGATTGTAAGATGTCAGTCAGGTGTTGTTCAACATTGTCAAATTTATTCTGTACGTCAGTAATTCGTTTTTCAAGGTTGTCATGTACTGAAGGATATGTTTGAATTTGTTCAGTAAGAACTTCACACGTGACATTAAGGTTTTTTACTTGTGTCTGTAAAAGTGCTACGTCAGTTGTAGTCTTTTCTTGTCTCGTATTAAGCTGGGAAAATTTAGTACTGAGTTCGGTCATCTGTTTGGTCAGTGTGGCGTCTATAAGTTCCACACGTTTACACAAAGTGTCATTACCTATCTTGATTGCTATGAGATCAGATTTGATTTCGTCATTTTGTGTTTTTAACTGTTCATTTTGTGTCTCTAATTGTGCCTTTAAGGTTGCCATGTTTTCGGCGTTTTGTTTCATTAGCATTTGCAACATGTCGGCAATGTTTACCGTTTGCAAGGTCTCTGCCCCCGCCGCGTCATTAGACGTGACGTCATGCATTAACATGGGCTCTGATTGAGATTTTGAAATTTTTGTAGTGGACGGCCTATCGTCAAAATTTTCGTCAACACTTGCGTCAATGTTTGATGAATCGTCACTACCGGTTGCTGTCGTAAAGTCATTTTCTAACACTTGTCTCACGTCCGAGTCGGATTGCGTCTGAATAGTACGTCCTTGCTGTTCCATTTTTGCGTATTGTTTTCTAGTTATTACCATGCCACACGTGATATATGTTTCAAGAAAATTTTTGACACAGATTTTAAAATAAAATGTAGTTGAGCATGAATCGCTCGTAGCAACAATGGCTGTCTGTTAATTTAAAAATATAAACTGAATTTGAGATTATTGTTAATGGCTGCTGGCCATGTTACATGATATCGTACAGAAGTCGGCCATATTGTACACTCGTGTATTGGTATTGTTGCATACGTTATTGTTTAGGGAAAAGTACTGAGAATGAAATTTATCACTGAAACTGTTATACGGAAAAGAAACACTACAGAATTTACTGAAAAGCTAATACACTGAATTATACGTCTGGTCAAGCCTACCAATGCAAAGATGCTGCGTCTTACCTTATTTTGCTGGAAGTTTCATTGCGTCTTCCCGCAAAATTTCAGAATTGGAAAATATCTTCAGATTTTGTTATCTCTCATACATTGACGTCCAGGTCCAGAAAGTTGATTTTTTACATGAAACAAAGAGAACAATGTAACAAATGACAAAATAACAAGTCCGACACGCAGTCACCAATATAAAATAAATAAATAAATAAAAATATATTGTTATTTAGATATTGATTATTCTATCTGTATGATGGTGATTGTGATTGCAATTGTAATTGATATTTTGCTTATCTGGAACGTGGACGTTTAATTATTCGTTATCAGACGCTTGACAATGGCTTTTTCGTAAAGGCAATGTTACTCGTAGTTGACCGTGAAATAAAACTGAAATAATCGGACTTCGTAATTAAATCGTTTCCAAAGACTGCTGCGGTAGGTGCGGACTCATAATCTAAATCTCAATATTACAATAATTTGCCAGCCATGCCAATATGTCGTACAGAGGTGATTGTCTACTAAACATAAAAAAGTTACACAGTTAGTTAAATCAGATATATTCAATGAATAAGCCTACAGTTCATAATCCTACTTACTTTTATAAATATAAATTCTTTACAGAATCGAGTGCCTAGTGTGGTTGCAACTCGCAGTATTCTTCTACAACATGAAATATGGCGGTGTGCCAGACAATAAAATAAAATACGTGCTTCTCGCACCACTTCAACCAGAGCTCTCTTTTTTTTAATCAAACATAAGAGTAACGTAATTGTGCTTTTGTTTTATCAGCGACACAGCGCTGCAGTTGTGTGCCATAGGCTTTATTTATTTGTCACTGATTATTTATTTAATTAGTATTTTGCGTTTCCACGGAAACTCACGCTCGGCATGCAAATGTGCCTTTATAAATAGTGTGAACGTGTTCAGATGTCTGTGAATCGTGTAACTGAGGCGGAGCGTGGGGACCAGCCCGGTATTCACCTAACTGGATGTGGAAAACCGCCTAAAAACCACGGCCAGCTTGGCTGGCACACCGAGCGACGTCGGCAATTCGCTGGGCGGATTCGATTCGGGGCTGGTGCGCCTACCCGAGTCCAGGAAGCAGCGCATTAGCGCTCTCGGCTAATCTGGGGGGTCACGTTTCCACTTCACTATCACATCGGAAACAGTCGACCTAGGGATATGTAAGAGCGTGGAAATCTCACCTACAGACGTATGACACAAGTGACACCCAATCACCTGACTACGTTTGGCCGCGGTGGTCTAGCGGTTCTAGGCGCTCAGTCCGGTACCACGGGACTGCTACGGTCGCAGGTTCGAAGCCTGCCTCGGGCATGGATGTGTGTGCTGTCCTTAGGTTAGTTAGGTGTAAGTAGTTCTAAGTTCTAGGGGACTGATGACCACAGATGTTAAGTCCCAAAGTGCTCAGAGCCATTTGAACCTTTCTACGTTTGAAGTCTATGAGTTCTGCGGAGCGCCCCATTCTGTTCCCTCACGATGTCTAATGACTACTGAGGTCACTGATACGGAGAACCTGGCAGAAGTGGCAGCGCAATGCACCTAATATGAAGAACGTATGTTTTTGGGGGCGTCCGGATACTTTTGATCACATAATGTAGAAGTGGAGCCCTTCGTCTTTAAGGAATGGACTACATGATGACTTCCCGTTTCGATTTCTTGATTAATTTTACTTCTTGAACGTCAGTACAACGTTACGCTGTATATGCACGTATTACAATCGTCCACACGGCACAAATATTCACATTAGATGGTACACCGAGCATACTGCAAGTATTTTACCGTATTATGTCAAACAACCCATGGAAGCGGCTCATTCACGCACTATCTACAGCGTAATATCTCATCGTATTCTGTTACTGATGTTTGATGCCAGTCTGCTGTTACAGATATATTATCAGACCTTTAAAGGACCAGAAATTGATTTCTCGGATGCCTGGAATTACGAGAGGCAATCAATAAGTAATGCAGCACTTTTTTTTTATGAAAGTTGGTTGACTTTATTCAGGTTTCCAATACACCATATTATTTGCCGCTCTTTTGGCTACAAAACCCTGTTTTTCAACACAGTCTCCGATTAAGGCGACGGCCTTACGACACGTTCCTGCGAGGGCCTGCATGCCCTCGTGGTACCACTCTACTGGTCGACGTCGGAGTCACCGTCTTGCTGGTTCAATAACCTCCCCATCACCCACGTACTGCTTCTTGTGGAGTGCATGCCTCATTGGGCCAAACAAGTGGAAGTCGGAAAGTGCGAGATCGGGCTGGAGGGTGGATGAGAAAGAAGAGTCCATTGAAGTTTTGTGAGCTATTCTCGCGTGTGCAGACTTGTGTGAGGCCTTGCGTTGTCATGGAGAAGGACGGCTCCGTTTGCATTTTTGTGGCTACGGAAACGCTGAAATCGTTTTTTCATTTTTCTGAGGGTAGCGCGCGATACACTTCAGAGTGGATCGTTGCACGATGAGGGAGGACATGAAACAGAATAACCCATTCAGAGACCCGGAAGAACGTCGCAACGACTTTACCGTCCAAGGACGTGGCTTTCAACATTTTCTTCGAAGGAGAGGTGATGTAGCTCCACTCCATGGATTGCTCTTTGTGTTTCCGGTTCGATGTGATCATCCCATGTTTCATCGCCTTCACCATGTCTGACGAAAAGTTGTCACGATCAGCCTCGTAACTCGCAAACAATTCCGCACAGGTGATCCTTCGTTGCTCTTGAGGCCTTCCGTTAGGCGGCAAGGAACGCTGTGGTCACGCGCCCTTGAGTACCCGAATCGGTGGAATTGTATGTCAGCACTACCAACAGAGACGTTCAGTTGTGTACCGAAGTAATTCGTCGATCACCTCAAATGAGAGTGTCTGTACGTTCAGACACTGTAGGAGTCACATTTGTGTGCGGCCGGCCAGCAGGCGGAAGATTGCACAGGTTTGCGAAATCTTGTTGCCGTGATGACAGACGCCTTGGCCAACGACTCACCGTGCTTTTGTTCACCGCCAGGTCTTCGGAGACATTCTGTAAGAGTCCATGAACATCTGTGATGCTCTGGTTTTCCGTCGAAAGAAACTCAATGACACCTCTGTGCTTGGAACGAACCACCGCTACAGACGCCATTTTGAAAACTACATACAGCGTCACTATCTATCGGAACTTCACGAAACTATACGCGCTGAAGCGGGAATATTCCACGTTGTCCCACAACAATCCCGCATTTTTTCAACCGAAACTGACCGAGAAATACAAATGTATTGCATTACTTATCGAACGCTCGTTGTACATGCGTTAAAGATACGCAGTGATTCGGCTTAAAATTTTGGCAGACTCTGTTCTTAGCCAGCTTCCACTGCGCATGTTCATCCAGGTCGCTTCCATAATGCGGATAAATCACTGCCCATAAGTTTAAGACTCGAGGCTATGGCTCTGGGAGTTATGTGAAGCACACGTTCTTAGCGCAGCGAAGTACAATGCTGGTGTAACGCTCCATAATGCGGCCAATAACTCAACCTATGAAATACGGCCCGTTGGTGATCCTCGGAAACAGTGTTCGTTTTCATTTAGGTGTATTAGCACTCCACTGGTAAGAAGTTTGGAGCCCATTACTCACAACTTACCTCCCTTTACATCAAAGTGGGAAGCTTCTGGAACATCGTAAATTATTAGTAGTTCTTGTTTGCCTTCTCAAGCAGTGATTATGCATAATGTTTCCCTGTAAAATAAACAGTTACATCTGCATATTGCCCTGTTAAACTGTTTTAAAATGGTATATTTATTCTGAAATTAATTTAGAAACATGTGACACTCCAGTAACTTAAGATAGATAGTCGAGTTTTGGAAAGAGTTATTTTGGAATCATTCAGAAATGTCGTGCACTGACATGAGGCATTACGCAGCGGTACAAATAAAATTATTCTGGGTCAGCGTTACATTATCAGCGTCACCGAGGGTGACTGCCATTGTCAAGTTGTGAAATGGTTCAAATTCAAATGGCTCTGAACACTATGGGACTTAACGTCTGTGGTCATCAGTCCCCTACAACTTAGAACTACTTAAACCTAACTAACCTAAGGACATCACACACAGCCATTCCCGAGGCAGGATTCGAACCTGCTACCGTAGTGGTCGCGCGGTTCCAGACAGAAGCACCTAGAACCGCTCGGCCACCCCGGCCGGCGCTGTGAAATGACAATGGCCTTTCCGACAATGAGTGAAAAGCGGTCAAATTTGATGACAAGTTGCCTTTCAGAAACTAAATTAATTTGATATGTGCTGACACCAGACACAACAAATTTCCTCAAAAAAGCTTTTTTACCTTTTTGAAAAAGTACTTGGCTACACATACAGCCAATTTACTTGTTTGAAACGCCCTGGATTTTAGATATGGACGGAGAGAAGAACTCATGTGAGTTTAGAGGTGAGTGACGAAATAAAGTGAATTTTTCTGTGTGGCGCACTGGTTTTAATCTTTGACTGGTGTGGTTGGAATGTTAATCTAACAGTCGGCAGGTGATGGTTGAAGTCGTCACTGTAACAGATATTTACTACGAGGGTGAGTCAAATGAAAACCTTAAATTTGTAATAATAAATAGAAATTCCGCGCCGTTATTCTGTAAGTTGGTAAGCGTGCTACAAACAGCATGCAGAATGGCCTGCAGGTGGCAGCATAGTGCAGATGTACACATACCATCGCATTATCAGTATAAGTATGGCCGCCTCAATTGCGACTTGCACCAGGGGAGAACAGCGTTGTGTTATTCGGTTTTTGCGTAGTGAAGGTGTGAAACCTATTGAAATTCATCGACGAATGAAGGTTCAGTACGGTGATGCATGTTTGTCACAGCAGCAAGTCTACGAATGAAGTAGGAAGTTCGCAAATGGTGTGACTTCAGTGGAAGATGCTCCTCATCCAGGTCAGGCACAACGAGTTGTGACTCCACAGAACATTGCAGCAGTTGACGTCATATTGAAGGGAAACCACCGAGAGACACTGAATGACACTGCAGCATGTTTACAGATTTGTCATGGGTCAGCACACCACATTTTGCATGATGTGCTCCAGTTTAACAAAGTGTCTGCAAGATGGATGCCACGGCAGCTGAGCCCTGAAGTGAGAGAACGACGTGTTGATGTTTGTGAAGAACTTCTTCGGCGCTTTGAACGAGAAGGTGATGTCTTCCTTGCAAGAATCATTACTGGGGGCGAAACCCGGGTTCGCTTCCACCAACCGGAAATGAAGAGAGTGAGCAAGGAATGGCGCCATTCCTCATCACCAAAACCAAAGAAATTTCGAACAGAACCATCAGCAGGGAAGGTTATGCTGACTCTCTTTTGGGACGAAAAAGGCGTCATTTTTGAGCATTACATGCCTAGAGGGACCACTGTCACCAGTGCATCATACACAGATCTCCTAAAAAATCATCTGCGGCCTGCAATCAAATCAAAGCGACGTGGATTGCTGTCAGCAGGTGTCCTTTTGCAACATGACAAAGCAAGGACCCACACTGCCCGTATAACAGTTGCAACAGTCACATACCTGCATTTTGAATGTCTTCCTCATCCACCATGCTCACCAGACCTTGCCCCAAGTGATTTCCATGTGTTTGGACCACTCAAAGACGCAATGGGAGTAAAGAAGTTCCATTCTGATGGAGAGGTACGCCACGCGGTGCATGAGTGGTTGCGCAGACTACCAAAAGATTTTTATTCTAAAGGAGTTTATGTACTTTGTAAGCTCTGGAGGACTTGCATTGAGCGTGGGGGAGATTATGTTGAAAAGTGATACAGATTTCTACCAAATCTGCACAATAAATAATATTTAAAAAAATTGACGTTTTCATTTTACTCACCCCTGTAATACCAGTATTGCTGGCCCTTGTTTTTATCACAAGCGAGTTAGATTATTCCTACATGTCTGTAGGGGTATGAAGATGGCGTAATAAAACGCTGAAACTGGTTGCCTAATAAAATAAGGTTGACAATTGACGGCTGAAAGGTGTTTAATTTTATAATCTCTATCGAACAGCCGAATCCTGCAACCATCGCTAAAAAGATGGACATACAGAGAATTCAGCAATGTGTCATCTGGTATGCAGAAACCAAATCTGTGACAACGCCAGTATGGGAGGGGACAACCGGCAAAAACAGCATCATAAGTTGGTTCAAAACCTTTAAAGAGACAGGCAGTGCCATAGACGTTTGTCGAAGTGGACGGCATACTGCATCCAAAGAACGTATCGATAAATCGCAAGCTGCATTTCAGCCCAACCCCCAGAAGTCAGTTTGTCGTGCATCATGCGGTTTGCAGGAAGCAAGATCAACGGATCATAAAGTGTTACATAAGCGGTTATGCTTACAAATAATCCAAGTACTACACCCAAACGATCGTCCTCTGCAGTATGCACTCGCGTCTTCCATGCTGGCCTCCATATAAGATGCCGACAGTGACTGCCTCAAAAATAGTGTTTTCGGATGAAACAACGTTGCACATTTCTGGACATATGGGTCGCCACAATTTTAGGATCTAGGGCTCTGAAAACCCACACAGCACACACGAACCAATCCGTGATAGCCCGAAGCTTAATGTTTGCTCTGGCCTAATTTTAGCATGGACATGCTCGAAGAGTTCCTGCTACTAAAGATCGAAGAGCTGCAGCCGTCCATCATCTCCCAGAATAATGGTGCTCCCCCACACTGGCATCTGAGCGAGCTGGGTGGACTGAATAACACATTTCCTGAGAGATGCATGGATTATGATGGTCCCATCAAATGCCAGTCAACTGGATGACAGGGAGCGTGTGCGATGTCAGCACGATTCACCGAAATTATACAGGGAATGGGATTTTCACGTGTGACTGTGTCAAGGGTTTACCATGACTGCATCGATTCGGGGAAAATCGCAGCCACTATAATCAGCAATCGTGGACAACGACATTGTCTACGACAGCGGTCGCCGCCCAACTATGACGGATTTTAACAGAGAGCAGGAAAGGCTATAGACTAACAAAACGCTCGCCAGTTGAGTGCTAGACAACGACAAGCCCCCTTCAGCCGTACCCCCCGAGCCACGTCTTCGTCAAAGATTACAGACGCCATCGAACCATACGTGTGCCTGTGTTGACTGGCTGTCAAGGCCATATAGATTAAGATGAACGCAGAAACGTTAAATCCCCCGTAGCAGGGGAAAGGACCGCTTGGACTGACGAGTCGCGGTACACAGAAGGTCATGAACGGCTTTGAATCCTACACATTTTAAATATTGACTTCACTGATTACTGCTTCCATAATGAGAGGGTGAAATGGGACCCGAGTCACATCATAAACTGTCATTCTGCTTTACTGTAATGAAGGTTCAGATCATCTGCCATAATGATGAGACAGAGGCAGGCTCCACTTTATCACTTACGTCCGACTTATCTATCACTGGCACTTCAGCACAAACCAAGAAAATTTGGGAATCATGGCGTGTTATCAGTGTACATAATTATTTGAAGCAGTTGGCTTGAAGAGAACCAGAGAACCAGACGTTGCTAAATTTGAGAAAAATCCCAAAATTACCACATGTGAAGGACGGGTGAAGCGATATTAGGGTTTGACTTTCCATCCTAGGCCGACGTTGAAGACGTAAGCCAAAATACGGAATGGACAAATATAGGACTCAAAGTAGGCCCAATCTCGGCCTTCACCTTACTTGATTTAGGGATACTAATGAAAATCTAACTGTGATTAGTCAGCTGGGGATTTGGAGCACACTTCTTTCACTTATGACTCCTCTGCGTTAAGTACTCTGTCATCTCACCTCAACCTCCATAAGCTAGTATTCAGGTGGGACGTTCTGGTCGTACGTAAAGGCAGTAAATGGAACGACATGATCTATTCAGTCGCTTGGTGACCTTAGTGGCAACGAAATGGAAGATGGCGGAAAGAAGGCGGAGTTACTGAATTAGATCTTCTGAAATTGTTTCACTGCGGAAACTAGTCCCTTCCATTAACTACGTGAAAGCCGAAATAGGTCTGAGGTAAATGAACGCGGAACAGAAAATTAAAAATCGTTCAACACTGGAAAGACATGCGAACCGGATCAGATACCTGTAAGATTCTACTGAGAGGGCCCGAAAGAATTTACTCTCCTTCTAGCAGAAGTTTAAAGGAAGTTATTTGCAGCAGTGAAGGAAGGCTACCAAGTGATTGAAGGAAGGTTTCCGGAGAAATCTTTCACTAACGTCAATCTGTAGTAGAATTAGTGTACACGTTTTTTGCTCATGTATTAAGATATTTCTTTGGAACGAAAAATCTTCTCTGTGAAAATAAACATTGATTCCGTAAGCAAAGATCTTGTGACAGACTACTCACCGTGTTCATATGCAAAATCCAGAGCGAAGTTGACATAAAAGGGGCCGACGCTGATGTGTTCGTTGACTTCCGGAAGGTATTTGGTACAGTCCCGCACTGTCGCTTTGTCAACGAAATAGAAGCTTACGAGTATAGTGCCAGGTTTGTCACTGGTTCCGTGAACTTCCTAACTGATAGAAATCAAAACGTTATTCTTAATGAGATGAAATCAACATATGTAACGGTAATTTCAGTTGTATTCCAAGGGGCCGCTATTGTTAATAATACGTACAGTATACGATGATGGATTCCTCTATTTTTTATCAGTCGAAATAAGGTACACAAGTCTAATTACAAGTAAACGTACTATTTTATTTACCTTACACTATTTTCCTCATAGTCCACATACTAGTTCAGAAATTTGTGCCATCGCAGCAGTAAATCTGAGATGCACCTGTGGTAGAATACGTACGGCTGACTGTGGGATCAATGTGAGATTGCTGTCTTGGTCCATAGTTGTACTGAATCGCTGTCCTTCAGCGCACCAAAAACGTGGAACTCACTGGGGGCGAGCTCCGGGCTGTATGCTGGCTAGTCCAGACTCTCCTAGTGAAATGACCGGAGTCTGTCGGCGGTTCTGATTGCCACATGGGGTCTCGGTTTGCTGTGGAGGATAACCACGTTGTCCACATCGAGAATCACTCGGCACTCCTTCCTGATGGCAGTCCGCGGCGGGTGGAAAATAAATACTATATTTTCTATTATTTGAATTGCCGTTCTCAACACAGGCGCTCTAACTACAATGTTGGCAACCAGAAAGTGATTAGCAAAAACGTGATGCCTGTAATTAAAGTTCACTGTGCCCACTCTGATGGAGAATAAAGTTATTGATTATTGAAGTTCATTACTCTGAGGATTTAGGATGATGTCTGGGATTCATAGAAAATCCAGTTTACTATAACATTTTTCACTATATTCTGAAAACAATGAAATGTAAAATTCCAGACAAATGCTTACCCATATCAGCTATTGTACTATCAGAGCTGTTCAGAGTCTATTGCGCGGATCCTATTATCCCTAGATAGCGAAACTGTTCAATAATCGTTATCGATGTAAATGTTCAAAGTGAATGCTCACCAAAATTTGATGTTAATACTCATCAAACGCCACGCTAGTAATGGTAGAAAGTCTGTCCTGCAGCGACACGTGAAAATACGACATATGCAAACTGAGAATAAATCATTGGAGTCGTTCCGCTATTAACACTTTACCCCCAATGGGAACTCATTGTTACATGCATACCGAGTTACATAATACGGCATCCAAGGCCGTTCCTGGCAACTGCACAAACGCGATGCGGCTTCCGACACGGAGTGCGCGCTGATACGAATCTAGAAGCGAACTGGGGCATTTCTCTAGCTCGCACGCTCTTATTTATATAGCCGCGGTGCGGACCGCCGAAGGCGCAGCCGACAACATTTGCCTTACTGACTAGCCGCTGGGGCTAGCAGAACACCACTTCAAGTTACTAAATAATTAATTGCTTCATTCGCTGAAGGCCAAAGAAGCTCTCGATTTAATTGTGCAATCAGCACACAGGTAAGTATCTATAATAAAATTTTAATGTGGCTAGATTAAATATTTTTGGCGAGAGAATTATTTTACTTGTACTGCACACAATAGATGAGCTCTGAACTTGCCCTTTGGAGAGACGCTACGGCTATAGTTTTATAGCTGCCTTTTTGAAACTTCTCACATCTTTGTTATTATATCGTATCTCCCTTCTACCCAAATGTAAACATCCTAGCTTTATCTAATCACTTACTTAATCTAGCTTGCTTCCGAAGTTTAGGACACAAAAACAGAAATTCATGGATTTCAACCAAAATATTACTTTGTGAGATCCAGCATGCTGTTTCCATTAAATTACAATGAAAAAGGAATCCGAACACAAATTTTGAAGTTTCTATCTACTTCCTGTTGCGCCGATGATTTTTACGTAAAACATACAAATTTCGAAAACTATTGAAGTTACTAAACTGAAACTTAATACAGTATTACTTTAGCATCACTCCTGACATGCTATTAACTTTTCAGATTATTTACTTTATTTTTAAGGTATCGCGCAACATTCGTGACGTCATAGCTAGTTACAGCGGACTAGGCTGGCACACAATGGAAAGCATATGAATTCTATATGGCGTTTGTAGGCTGCTTCCCTACACGCAGATGTGACAGTATAGAATAATGACTGTCGGCAGTGATGGTTGCCCTTAGTGTCATGAGATTAGCAAGAGCGGTCCACGGCGATTCCAGAAGGCCGTTAACATCACGAGCCCAACAGATGGCACTGGAGGGAATTTTTTTGACTCCTGAATGTTTCCAGGCCATGCTCTGCTGCTTCGATTCTGGTGTGAAATGCAGTACCCACCAACCATTAACAATGGGGTCGGGGAAACTGTCAACTTCCTCGGCAAACCGTTGCAGACGATTCAGTGCAGCAGTCATTCGCTCGCCTTTTATCATGTCATCTAACTGTTTATCCACCAACCGAAATGAAACCTTCCGGTATTCTAAGGACCCGGAACAATGTCGTTGTCGTATGCACTCTCACACGAAATGTAAAGCTCCCGACCATGTCCTTGAGGTGACACACGTCGATCCGCTTTTACCATTGCACTCACGCGGGAAATTTGTTGTCAGGCAGTGACGAATGAGGACTCCTCAAACATTCATTGTTATGCAAGTCTTCACGGCATTTTGCGCACTCACAGTACCACCGCCCAACGCCATCTCCTCCTCCTCCTCCTCATGCTTCTCAAAGCGAGTCATTTTTCTCCATACATGGGCTGCATTTTTCTATGGATTTCGATGGGCGTTCCTCTCTTTCCCCATAGAAAACCAATGTTATTTTGCTGTCCGTACGCCAAAGACGTGTGAAGTACGACCCTCGTCTTCAACGATGATACCAGCGCGGCGCCACGCCGCAGAGCCATCGGCGGAACGGTCTGGTCCAAGAAATGTCCAATGCCGAGAACGGGTATGTTGACGTCGCTTTTACAGGCTAGTTTAGCTAAAAAGAGAATAGCGGCCCAAGACTTTCTGATCCGCCCTCGCAAATAATCTAGTGTGATAACGTCGGAGGCTGAAGGAGACTGTTCGCAGACGGTTCTGTTGCCCATTTTTCAAGGTCGATGCACCAGAAGATTGTAGCGAAATGCGGGAAGACGTTCAGGGTATCGACGATTGCTGGAGGGTTTCGTTGTTGACACTGAAAGAAAATAAATTTAACGCACTGCGCGCATATAGACGAAGAGATTCATTAGTATTTCATTATGCTATTGGCGATAAAACGCTGGAAACAGTAAGAGCTGTAAGATACCAAGAAGCAATCATCCAAAGTGTTCTTAAGCGGAATTACCAAACAGAAGTATCGATGACAGGCTGAGATTCATTGGAAGATCTTAAGAAAATGTAATACATCCGCAAAGGTAGTGGCCAGAGAAATACATTTATGGCCGATTTGAGTATTTCTCACCCTGTGGCCGTTACCACGTTGTATGGGTAGATAACTTTCCATCAGAATTTCTAAAATCATTGGGGGAAGTGGCAACAAAACGACTATTCACGTTGGTGTGTAGAATATATGAGTCTGGCGACATACCATCTGACTTTCGGAAAAGCATCATCCACACAATTCAGAAGACGGCAAGAACTGACAAGTGCGAGAATTATCGCACAATCAGCTTAACAGCCCATGCACCGAAGCTGATTACAAGAATAACATACAGAAGAATGGAAAAGAAAATTGAGAATGCGCTAGGTGACGATCAGTTTGGCTTTAGGAAAAGTAAAGGGACGAGAGAGGCAATTCTGACGTTACAGCTAATAATGGAAGCAAGGCTAAAGAAAAATCAAGACATTTTCATAGGATTTGTCGACCTGGAAAAAGCGTTCGACAATATAAAATGGTGCAAGCTGTTCGAGATTCTGAAAAAAGTAGGGGTAAGCTATAGGGAGAGACAGGTCATATACAATATGACCAAGAGGGAATAATAAGAGTGGACGATCAAGAACGAAGTGCTCGTATTAAGAAGGGTGTAAGACAAGGCTGTAGCATCTCGCCCCTACTCTTCAATCTGTACATCGAGGAAGCAATGATGGAAATAAAAGAAAGGTTCAGGAGTGGATAAAAATACAAGGTGAAAGGATATCAATGATACGATTCGCTGATGACATTTCTATCCTGAGTGAAAGTGAAGAAGATTTAAATGATCTGCTGAACGGAATGAGCAGTCTAATGAGTACACAGTATGGTTTGAGAGTAAATCGGAGAAAGACGAAGGTAATGAGAAGTAGTAGAAATGAGAACAGCGAGAAACTTAACATCAGGATTGATGGTCACGAAGTCAATAAAGTTAAGGAATTCTGCTACCTGGGCAGTAAAATAACCAATGACCGACGGAGCAAGGAGGACATCAAAAGCAGACTCACTATGACAAAAAAGGCATTTCTGGCCAAGAGAAGTCTACTAATATCAAATACCGGCCTTAATTTGAGGAAGAAATTTCTGAGGATGTACGTCTGGAGTACAGCATTGTATGGTAGTGAAACATGGACTGTGGGAAAACCGGAACAGAAGAGAATCGAAGCATTTGAGATGTGGTGCTATAGACGAATGTTGAAAATTAGGTGGACTGATAAGGTAAGGAATGAGGAGGTTCTACGCAGAATCGGAGAGGAAAGGAATATGTGGAAAGCACTGATAAGGAGAAGGGACAGGATGATAGGACATCTGCTAAGACATGAGGGAATGACTTCCATGGTACTAGAGGGAGCTGTAGAGGGCTAAAACTGTAGAGGAAGACAGAGATTGGAATACGTCAAGCAAATAATTAAGGACGTAGGTTGCAAGTGCTACTCTGAGATGAAGAGGTTAGCACAGGAAAGGAATTCGTGGTGGGCCGCATCAAACCAGTCAGCAGACTGATGACCCAAAAAAAAAAAAAAATAAAAATAAAAAAAAATAAATAAAAAAGGGTAGAACAGGTAGAAGAGATCTGACGAAGATCGACGTGTTTAGTCATGGGATCGCCTAGATGGCGAGGGAGCGTTACGGAGATGCTTCGCTAAGTCCAATGGCAGACGCTACAAGAGAGGCGTTGTGTATCACGGGGAGGTTACCGTTGAAATGCTGCAATCTTACATTCCGAGAGGTTTGGGGTAGCATGTTCCATCTTTCCAGAATGCAGTTTTCACTTTGCAGCGCAGTATGCACTGATTTGGAACTTCCTGGCAGATTAAAACTGTGTGCCGGACTATGACTCGAACGTGGGACCTTAGCCTCTCGCAGGAAAGTGCTCTACTGACTGATTTATCCAAGCACGACTCACGAACCCCTCACAGCTTTTCTTCCGCCAATGCTTCAGCTGCTATCTTGCGTACTTCACAGCTGTTATCCTGCGTATGTTGCTGGAGCAGCACTCCTGGAAGGAAGGTCACTGTCTGGACCTGGCTTCCTGAATCAGTTTTCACTCTGCAACGTAGTGCTACAAAAAGTGCGCGCTTTTGGTCTATCCAATGACGTATGCGGTTGGATAGAAAGTTTTCTAACAGACAGGGAGCAGTATGTCGTCCTGAACTGGGTAACTTCAACAGAAACAAGAGTAAATTCAGGTGTGCCCCTGGGCAGCGTAGTAGGTCCTCTGCTTTTTACGATTTACATAAACGATCTGGTTGATGGTACTGACAGCTGCCTTAGACTGTTTGCCGATGATGCTGTAGTCAACAGGAAAGTAGTATCATACGAAGTATGTGAACAAATCAATGAGGATTTGCAGAAAATAAATGCGTGGTGTAATGACTGGCAGTTACCTCTCAATATTAGTAAGTGTAATCTACTGCGTATAACGAGGCGAAAATCCCCATTAATGGATGAGTACAAAGTAAATGAACAGTCTTTGGAAGCGGTAACATCAGTCAAGTATCTGGGTGTGACTAGTCGAATTGATCTCAAATGGAATGATCAGATTACACAAGTAACGGGTAAGGCGAACTCTAGATTGCGGTTTATTGGTAGAATCCTGAACCGATGCAGTCATTCAACAAAGGAAATAGCTTACAATACGTTAATTCGTCAAGTCTTAGAGTATTGTTCGTCTGTATGGGACACTTACCAGTTGGGTCTAATTCAAGAGATTGAGAAGGTCCAAAGAAGAGCGGCAAGATTCGTCACTGGTACATTTAGCCATCGCGAGAGCGTTACAAATCTCATAGAAAGTTTGAAGTGGGACACACTTGCAGATAGACGACGCGCTAAACAGAAGGGGCTGCTCTCTACATTCCGAAATCCTATCTTCACCGAGGATGTAGAGCATATATTATTACCACCAACCTTCAAATCGCGTAATGATCATCATTCAAAGATAAGGGAAATAAGAGCTCGTACTGAGGCGTTCAGACAGTCGTTTTTCCCTCGCGCGATCCGCGAATGGTACAGAGAGGGGGGGGGGGGGGGGGGAATATGACTTTGACGCGAATTGTGCCCTCCGTCACGCACCGCTTGGTGGCTAGCCGAGTATATATGTAGGTGTAGATGTAGATGTGTAAGCTGATTTCAAACTTCCTTGCAGGTTAAAACTATGTACCGAACCGAGACTCGAATCTGAGACCTTTACCTTTCGCGGTCCAGTTTCATGTAACTTCCTATTACATTTTTCTCGTGAAATGACAGCGGTAAGAAAATCCGATAAAATTCAGTATTTGCATTCAGAAGTTTATCGACAATCTTTTGTCTAGACTCCATTCGCGAGTGGCTCTGAGCACTATGGAACTTAACATCTGAGGTCAGTAGAACTTAGAACTACTTAAACCTAACTAACCTAAGGACATTACACACATTCATGCCCGAGGCAGGATTCGAACCTGAGACCGTAGCGGTCGCACGGTTCCTGGCTGAAGCGCCACACCGGCCGCATTCGCGAGTGGTTTAGGGAAGAGGGTTGGAAAGGGGGGATGATAGTAGAGCCTCCACACACCGTAAGGTACCTTTCAGAATGTAGAAGTTTGTTAGACCTAGACGTTTCGTGGTTAGTGACACCTCTTTTCCGCCTTTATACTAAACAAGCATACTCCGGCCACTCTTTGCATGTAATGTTCCACCATTCTGAGCACTGTAAATGCCGTGATAAAAGTAAAACGAAGTTAGCCCAGCGTTTCCTGTGCCTCGGCGCCGCTAAACTTTTATTCTCTTTACATCCTCCCCGTCCTTTGTCGCCGAGTCTTACCGCAGCCTCCAGCTGCTTTCCCCACGCAGCGCGGAATTCTTTGCCCTCGAGTTCCGTCTTGCGGAACTCGTCTCGTTAGCCCGTGCGACCGTAATCGGATCCCAGCAAGACGCTGCGCTGCGCCCTTGGCGGATCACACGGGTTCTTAGTCTCGTGAATTATGTAGAGAGCGTTTAACAGTGCTGTCCCAGAGGGCGCGGGCAGAGTGGAGTGCGGCGGGGAGCCTTAAAAATGCGACTGGGTCGCTCGGCATTCCTTCACGAAAAAATAATGAAGCAGTCGAGTGGGAGACGGTGGAGCAGTGTTCGAGTACCTACCCAACCGTAGTGCTCGCGACCTGTGAAACCTTACAGTGAAGTGAGATTTTCCTATTTATAAATCTATGAGCTACTTAATGTAGCACGGGAATTTATGCAGCCAGTGGTTCATGTGAATGATTTACAGACCTGATCTAGCAAAACAGTTTCCCTTTACATCATATCTGTGCAACATTTAGGTAATACTAATAACTATAGACTACGCTATGTGATGAAAAGTGTCCGGACACCTGGGTAATGCGGAATTTACCACTATACAGGGTGAAAAGTATTTAAGCCGACAAACTCTGGGAGGTTGTAGGGGACATCTAAACAAATATTTTTCCCTAATGTCATTTTTTCCTATGAGGAGTATTTAAACCGGTAGAGGAAGATTTCTCTGGCGGCAAATTAATTAAACCAACAAACACTTTTCCATTTTTTTTATGACCAAGAGAAAACACATTAACACAACCCAATTTAAATTACAGAAGATTTTCAAAAATGCCTCCATTGACACGTAAACAAATGTTACATTGTCGGATCATGTTCTGTCTGACACGGGCAAAAACCCCAGGAGTGTCCTGTATTGTTCCTGCTGCTGCTACTATCCGAGCAACCAGATCCTCTTCTGATGCAACAGAAGTTGCGTAAACAAGGTTGTGCATCTCTCCCCACACACACACACACACAAAAAAAAAATCCAGAGGGGAGATATCTGGGGATCGAGCAGACCATGGTACAGGACCACCTCTACCAATCTACGTTTCTGAGAACCGTCGCTCCAAGAATAGACGCACATGACGATTGAAATGTGCCGGCGCCCCGTCATGTTGGAACCACATGCGTTGTCTTGTAGGTAGCGGGACGTCTTGCAGCAATTCTGGTAATGCTCTGGCGAGAAAATTGTAATAGTGCCTGCCATTTAATGTGCTAGCTAGCAGATACTGCCCAATTAAACAGTCCCCAACAACACCGACCCACACATTAACGAAGAACCGCACTTGATGAGCGCTAGAAACTGTGGCATGTGGGTTATCCTCACTCCAAACATGCGAATTGTGCATGTTGAAGACTCCATCACGCCCGAACGTTGCTTCATTGGTAAACAACACAGAGGATGGAAATGTAGGATGCGTTTCACACTGTTTCAGGTACCACTGCGAAATCTGTGCTCTGGGTGGATAATCAACTGGTTCCAGGTTGTGGACACGCTATAAGTGAAATGGACGTAACAGTTGCTCTCGAAGGACTGTTCTTACATTCGTCTGATTAGTCCCCATGTTACGTGCAATTGCACGAGTCCTGGTTGAAGGATCCCGCTCCACATGCTGCATGACAGCTTCCTCAAATTGCAGCGTTCTTACCGTGCGACGGCGTCCCTGTCCAGGTAATCTTCTAAATGACCCGGTCTCACGCAGACGTTGGTACACACTAGTAAAGGTCGTATGATGCGGGATACGGCGATTAGGATATTGTTGTTGATAAACCGGCTGTGCAGCTCGTCCGTTGTGGTATAGTACGTAGTACGCACCAACCATATCAGTGTACTCACTCCAGGTGTATCGCTCCATTAGTAAACAGAGACAATGCACTACTACACTGGTGGACAGCAGTTGCCTACACCTGAAGAGCGCAATATGCCCTCTAACAACTGAAGAGCGTAATACGGCTTCCACCGGTTTAAATAATCCTCATAGGGAAAAATGACATTAGGAAAAAATACTTGATTTTATGTCCCCTACAACCTTCCAGAGTTTGTCGGTTTAAATACTTTTCACCCTGTATATCACAAGAGGCAGACTCGTCATTATAAAAGGAGGCGGGGAGTATTGTGTTGTCGGTTGGAAAACGTTAACAGCAGAATGCGTCGGTGCGGTCACGAGAGCTCAAGGACTTCTAACATGGGTTAGTCGCATGTCACCTGTCACCTGCCTAAGAGATTCATCAGGGGCATTCCAACCTTCTACAGCTGCCCAAGTAGATCACTGGTGATATCACTGTAAAATGGAAAAGCAACTAAACTAATACTTGGCAGACATCACGTACTGACGTTAGAGATCGCCGACCATTGCGGAGTGTTGTTGCACAAAATAGCATGAAATCAGAGTAAGGAATTACTCGTGATTGCTACCAGCAGTCTAGCTAGCAGAATAACTGTATCTTCTTCTTTTAGTGTTCAATCCTGAGGTTGGTTTGCAGCAGAGCGCCATTCCTCTCTTCTGTCTCCCTTCCTCTTCATTTCCACGTATGTGTTACATCCAACATCATTCATGATCTGTTGCATGTATTATATCCTTGGTTGGCCCCTCCGATTCCTTCTCTCAATAGCTCCTTCTGCTATTGTTCCAATGATGTTGTTGTGTCGTGGGATGTGCCCTAAAAGTTTGTCTCTTCTTGTTTGGATGTGCGTCCACAGAGATTTGGTTTCCTGTACTCTTCTAAGCACCTCTTCATTTGTTACTTTGTATCTCCAGCTGATCTTCATATCCTTCTGTAGCACCACGTCTCCAGGGCCTCTAGCCATCTTCTCTCTTCTCTTCCAGTTGTCCAAGTTTCACATCCATATAGGGCCACACTCCAAACAAAACCTCTCCTGATACTGAGAGGTGGCATCTCTCATATTTCTATCTTACTTTGAGTAATTCGATTTTCCTCTCTAATTGCATGCGGTGAAAAGTTGCTATTCCTTCACACGTGGTCTTCCCACGCAGCGTCTCTCGTCACCCGGGTGGTCCAGTGACAGACGGGTTCTGCTGATGTTGAAAGGGTTAAGCCGACGGGTATGAGGGAGTGGAGTGGATGCTTTCCAGACGCCGACATTGTCATGGGAGTGGAGGCGACACGCCTACAGGGGCCTGACGGAGCGGCTGGGCTAGAGATTCCGTTACTTCGCAGAAACTTAGTGAAAACCGTTTCTGGCGGGCTACCAGCGAGGCGTGGGAATGACTTATGTTCCCACGCAGTCTTGGCGGGCAAATTCCCGCTATGTCTGCAAAATTGTAACTTTGATTTGCTTGCTCAGGGCATAGCTCCGTGACGTAGCAAAATCGGCGCAGAAAACGGCGCCAAGAATCTCCATTGGTGGAAAGGTAGTGCTTCGGCAATAGAGTGAAATTTTCCGCCGGTTTTCGAGTTGCTGATTGGAACGTTTAACCACGGCCACTGTCGTGGGGGCGGGAATGTTCTGTGTTCGGTTTGTACGGGTGCTCTTGTGAGAGTCGGCTCTCGCCTTTCGGTCGGAGTAGGTTACAAGTCTGAGCTCGCTGCTCTGGACAGCCTGCCTTCCGTTGGCTGTCTAATATACTTTCATTTAATTGAAACTGTTTGGCGAAGTTGCTGAAGTTTCGACTTCAACGTAACTTTCCGAGTACAGTTGGCAATTGAGCATTCTGCGTGAAAGCGCCTTATGTTGTCTTTCTTGAGCAGTTTTTGGCTAAAGTTGACTGTATCGGAGTTACTGTGTGACTTCGCTTGTTAAAATCAATCACTGTACCGTCAGTGATTATGTGGCGGGTCTTCTTCATCTCCCTCAGAGGGTCATTTGTATTGCTAGGAAGTCTTTAGTCTGGAACAACCAGACCAGGATAATTTGTTTCGGGCTATACTCGCGACACTATCATCACCACGACGGGACGTCGAAGCAACCAGCCATCGCCTCCGGTACGCCAGATCGTGTCCTTGCAGTTAAGAAGACAGCTTGGTAGTGTATGTCCGCAGCACCGGCAGATTAGGGAATTTTGCTAGGTGATAATCAGAGCTCAGCAGAGCGCGCCTATTGGTCTTTTCTAACTTTGTTCTGTCTTGGGTGTTCATTGTCTGACTTCTCAGTACTGTAGCAGCAATTAATGTTGGGTTGGTTGAGCGTTTCTCTTAAGATTTGAATTGCAAGGAATTGGCTCCACATACCACTTCGTCATAAATGTCACAATCTAATTTATGGACAACTTCACCTTCACAGCATTTACTTGAGTATCCAATTTGATCCAATTTGATGTATTGTAAATGTTTCATGTGTTTTGTTTCTTATTTTGAGTTTAGTCATAATAAATCAAATTGTTATTTTGGACAGAACTTTCATTCTGTTAATCGGTAGAACAACCTTTCATTTCCCACTACGTTAATGAAACTCTCCTTTATTTAATTAATATCTATCAAATTAAATTATTGCAGGTGCCAAACTCTTTTCTACTCCACTTGCAGGGTCGATTACAGTCAGTTTGCGTTTCTTCTTAATCCATGTGCAACAGCAAAAGTCGGTGTTAGAATAGGGGGGCTTAGAGCATCATTTACATATGAAAATTCTGGAAGAATTTAGTGTTATATACACTGCTAGCCCCGGCACCTCGCAATACGTTTCCTTATTTTCAGACTGATGCTGTTGCTGGTGAGTAAGTTCCTTCTCTGATGAAATGCAATTTTGGCCTTTTGTATTCTGGTCGCAGTTTCTTTCCGGCTTCTACCATCTCTTGTGATTTTGCTTCCCAGGTAAATAAATTCCTCAATCACTTCCAGCTCCCCTCTTCCAATTCTCATTCTCAGAGGTTCATATTATGCTCCTGTACTGCTTGCCATCAGTTTAGTATTTTTCTTGTTCAATACTGATAGCATAGAATTTTTTCCATTGTTCTGAGGACGTCCTCTAGATCTTCTTTTGTCTCTGTGACTACAGCAATATCATTTGCATAACGTAGCATGTCTATCTTCTGTCCATTAATTTTGACCCCCACCTCAGTAGTTTCTCGAACTTGGTCTATAGCTTCCTCGATGCAAGCATTGAATATAAGAGGAGAGAGAGCACATCCTTGACTTACCCCTTTTCTAATATTTGCTTCTTGTTCATTGTGACAGTTCCTAATCACTGCCACCTCATTATTATAGAAACTGAGTATCACACGGATGTTTTCGTACTTTATTCCACTCTTTCTCAGCACTCTGAACATCTCTTGCCAGATAATGTTATCAAAGGCAATATAAGTTGGTTTATTTTTCTGTAATTGCTTTTCGATAACGTCTCAGTGCCAGAATCGCCTCTCTTGTTCCCAATCCCCTTCTAAAACCAAACTGATCTTCACTCAGCATATCCTCCACCTTCTCTTCAATTCTCTTCAGAACTATTTTTATGAGAATTTTTGATGCATTTGATATTAGGCCTAGAGTTCTGTATCCATGGAGTTTAAAAAGAATGGAGTACTTCTCATAAGCCACAAGTTTCCTTAATCAGTGCTAAATGACGCTTGAGATCGACAACACTCCACAATGGATGAATAAAGGTGGGTTATTTGTACGCTGTACCTCGTGGCAATCCGATGGAACGATATGGGTTCGACGAATGCCTGGATACAGTTTCTGCCATCAGATGTAGTGGCATCAGTGAAGTATGGAGGAGACTGTGTTACGCTATGGGGTTGTTTTTCGTGGTCTGTGTGTGGTTCCCTAATTGCGTCCCAGAAAAGGGTACGAAGACATCTTACAGCATTGTGTGATGCGCACAGTAGAGGAACATTCGGAGGCGGTGATTGCATCAGCACGAAAATAAACCCTGTCATAAAGCAACATCTGTGAGGTAATACTTTGTGGACAGTAAAATTACCGAAATGGACTGGCCTGCCTAAAGTCCCGACCTGAATATTCATTAAATTATGTGTATTTTGTTCTGTTTAAGACGTTTAATCTCTTTTTTTTTGTAAGGGTAAATTCATTCAGTCTGTAGCGCAGCAATTGATCCTTTGTTTTGTTTTGAAGGCAAGCCAGTCAGTCAGGGCGGAGCTCTCGGCTGATGCTTCAAATGGTACAAATGGCTCTGACACTATGGGACTTAACATCGGAGGTCATCAATCCCCTAGACTTAGAACTACTTAAACCTAACTAACCTAGGGACATCACACACATCCGTGCCCGAGGCAGGATTAGAACCTGCAACCGTAGCGGTCGCGCGGTTCCAGACTGTAGCGCCTAGAACAGCTCGACCACAGCGGCTGGCTATAAGTCAGAACTCAGTACCAAAGTGTACAGTTAATTATACATCGAGATGTGAGTATCATTTTGCATTGTATCAAGTGATAACAGTTATAATGTGGCCAACTCTTCCATGAATGCCCACATCCTAACTACCTTAACAGGACTAACTGAGGAAGAAATGGTTCAAATGGTTCTGAGCACTATGGGTCTTAACATCTGAGGTCATCAGTCCCCTAGATCTTAGAACTACTTAAAACTAACTAACCTAAGGACATCACACACATCCATGCCCGAGGCAGGATTCGAACCTGCGACCGTAGCAGCAGCGTGGTTCCGGACTGAAGCGCCTAGAGCAGCTCGGCCACAGCGACCGGCTCTCGGCTGATATACATCTACAGAGCGGCGAGTTAAGTGTTTTCCTGTCTTTTCATCGTAGTATGTTTGTTAAATTACATATGTGTTGCTCTGTTTAAGAGGTTTTATCTTACGTTTTTGTAAGGGTAAATTCATTTAGTGTGTAGTGCAATAGGTGCTCACTGAACAACGAACTGTATAGCTCATTAGGCATTGGTCACACATCAGGAGGGTAGCAAGTTGCTTATCAGGGATTCTGCCTGCTTTTATAGTTTTCTTCCTGCCGGCCGCGGTGGCCGAGCGGTTCTAGGCGCTTCAGTCCGGAACCGCGCGACTGCTACGGTCGCAGGTTCGGATCCTCCCACGGGCATGGATGTGTGTGATGTCCTTAGATTAGTTAGTTTTAAGTAGTTCTAAGTTCTAGGGGACTGATGACCTCAGATGTTAAGACCCATAGTGCTCAGAACCATTTGAACCATTTCTTCCTCAGTTAGTCCTGTTAAGGTAGTTAGGATGTGGGCATTCATGGAAGAGTTGGCCACAGTTCGTAAACAGTTGAATGCGCTTTTAGCTACTGCCACTAACTCAGGCTGCTGCCTCGGAACATAGCTGTGGAGGAGAATATGGCGCGTGGTATGGGACACCTCAGATGTGGCTTGGTTTGCCCACGGGCGCTGCTGCCGAGGCACTTCCTAGTGTAACCGATGCGATGGATTGTCGTTTATCGACTAATAAAGTCATAAGAAGATCAAAACAAACTGGAAAACGATTTAGGAAAGATATCTGAATGGAGCGAATATTGGCAGTTGGCCCTAAATAACGAAAAGCGTGAAGTCATCCACATGAGTGCTAAAAGGTATTAGTTAAACTTCGGTTACACGATAAATCAGTCTAATCTAAAGCAGCAAATTCA
Source organism: Schistocerca serialis cubense (assembly GCF_023864345.2). Lineage (NCBI taxonomy): Eukaryota > Metazoa > Arthropoda > Insecta > Orthoptera > Acrididae > Schistocerca > Schistocerca serialis. The sequence goes on from NC_064645.1 coordinate 429,020,574, forward strand.
ACTAAATACCTAGGTATTGCAATTAGGAAAGCAGTAAATTCAACTAAATACCTAGGTATTACAGTTAGGAACAAGTAAAATTGGAAGGAACACGTAGATAATGTTGTGGGGAGGGCTAACCAAAGACTGCGTTTTATTGGCAGGACACTTAGAAAATGTAACAGACCTACTAAGGAGACAGCCTACAATACGCTCGTCCGTCCTCTTTTAGAATACTGCTGCGCGGAGTGGGATCCTTACCAGATAGGACTGACGGAGTACATCGAAAAAGTTCAAAGAAGGGCAGCACCTTCTGTATGTGAAATATGGGAGAGAGTGTCACAGAAATGATACAGGATTTGGGCTGGACACCATTAAAAGAAAGGCGTCTTTCGTTGCGAGGAATCTTCTCACGAAATACCAATCACCAACTTTCTCCTCCGAATGCGAAAATATTTTGTTGACACCGACCTACATAGGGAGGAACGATAAAATAAGGGAAATCATAGCTCGTACGGAAAGATATATGTGTTAATTCTTTCCGCGCGTTATACGAGTGTGGAATAATAGAGAATTGTGAAAGTGGTTCGATGAACCCTCTGCCAGACAATTAAATGTGATTTGCAGAGTATCCATTTATATGTAGATGTAGATCCGTACTCAAGTAGGGCGAGTGGCGAGGCGGAGGGCCAAGGTGAAGACTGACCTACTGGCCTCGCCCATTCTCCCTGTGAGTGGACAGGTGGCGGCTGCTTCAGCAGGGTCCGAGGAGGCGCGTGGGGGGGAGCTCCAACTTAGGCGTGTTATGAAGCCCGTTAGACAATAGTGTTCAGGGCTGGAGGGAAAGTCAGTATGCACTCGGGGGCATCATCCGAGATGTGGAGGCGGCGGCCACGCCTGCGGCTATCGAGCGTGCAGGGTGCAGCCGTCTCCAAGTTGTTGCGCACGTCGGCACCAACGACATCTGTCGCATGGGTTCTGAGGCCATCCTCAGGTGGACTTTTCATATCTGCAAACGATGTCATCATCATCTTTCCTCCAGAAGTTTGCCTTTCGAGCTTTTTAGTTGTGCGTGGAGACGGGGCTGTTGTTACAATATCTTACGCTGCTTAGTGTAGGTTGGTAGTTATGGACCCATGACGCATCAACAGTTTCTATGTGACTGAGAAAGTCTTTTCCTTCCTCTTCAAAAAAATGTGATTTTCACATTTTCAAACGATTCTGTTTGTATCAGTTGACGAGGTCTTGGCTGGAGATTTCTGGACCTGCGGTATTGGATGAAGAAATGTAGGGCTCCCCTTGATACTTCAGGCGTGTACTACGCACAGGAAGCAGCTACTCGGGTGGCGGAGTGCACATTTCTTTTGTTTTTGGGGTAGGCGATAGCTGAATGCTTGCTTTGATGAATGCTTGTCGATTCGCAGACGAGGAAGTCAGCCACTTAGACTATCAAAATTTTAAAGTAAATTGCCGAAGCATTCGTAGCAAAGCTCCAGCGTCACTGAGCCCCTTCTGTAATAATCACCTATGACGACAGGATCACCGTAGTTCAGATCCGGGTGCGACGTAACAGAACTATAAGTCAGAAAAAATGGTTCATATGGCTCTGAGCACTGTGGGACAACTTCTGAGGTCATCAGTCCCCTAGAACTTAAAACTACTTAAACCTAACTAACCTAAGGATGTCACACACATCCATTCCCGAGGCAGGATTCGAACCTGCAACCGTAGCGGTCGCGCGGTTCCAGACTGTAGCGCCTAGAACAGCTCGGCCACAGCGGCTGGCTATAAGTCAGAACTCAGTACCAAAGTGTACAGTTAATTACACATCGAGAAGTGTGTATCATTTTGCATTGTATCAAGTGATAACAGTTATAATGTTCAGCGACAGTAACAAATAGATAGTAGGACACCAATCGTCATGGATTGTTTCCAAGAAAATATTTTCGATTGTTCAAATTTTAACAAAGAGTTCTAATATTTTTTTGTGTTGTGTTACCAGCTCGATCTGCTCCAAAAGTAAGTCTGTACTTGCTACGGCACATTACAATGGTGACTATGATGGTTTTTGTACTCGAGGATGTTGACCCATCTACCATACACCTCACATGGTGACGTTAAGGTTCACACACTTGTCACAAGTGCTGAGTGTACGGCTAGAAACTCCGGCAGTAATATTTATATATTTCTATGTATCGTACTTAGTGTTTAATCTTGTCTTATCCCCCTTGACCTGCGCCTCTAAATAAAGCTGTTTACTTTCGGGTGCTACAGACAGAACGACTGCTGCTCAATGTACGACAGAAGGCAATCTTCCTGTCGAAACAAGCGGCGCTACAACAGGTTGCTGCTGCCAACATTCGCCAGTTTAACAGTGAAGAGACTGGTCAGAACACCGCGCCCAACTCGAAACATACCTTCCTAGCAGACGACATTAAAGGCATGGCGTCCGTTGATTTCTTTTTGTCCAGCCGTTGGAGCTGACGTGTACCGTCTATGCACAAAGATTCCCGGCTCTCACCTGAAAGTGTTTTTCAAATAATGATAGAACAGCTTATCCTTGTTGTGTCGTGTTTCAAGTGCCGAAAACAAGGAAATATCAGACCATCTGTCTACAAAGCAGCCAGGGCAGGCACCGGGGTACTGCACGACTATAGTGGTTTTTAGCAAGTAAATGCTGTTTTGGCACTGACAGTAGGGGAAGGTGGGGGAATTACACGCATGTGGGTAATCCCACGCAGGCTGATTTATGCAATTTGAATGGTGCAAGCTGTTCCCAGTTGGTGCTACAAACACTGCGCAACTTACGCCAGCCATTTTCCAGTGGCATTGTTAGAGCAGTGAAGTATTGTTTATTTTCGGCGTGTCTGATGTAATTTTGGTCAGCTGTATTTTGCAAGGTAAATGCTACTATAAGTTGCTTTAATGTAATTATTGCGTATCAACTATTAACCCTAGATGAAACCTTTAATTTAATTGTAGATTTGTCACGCTATTTGAATTAGGTGCCGAGTTATGCTCACATTAGTCATCGAACTTACGGTGGGGTAATGCCACGCAGCTGTTGAAGTGCGTGGTATTCCTCCTTGCAGGTTATAATTTCGATACTAACGAGTTTTTTTTAATTTCACATGGGTAGATATTATAAAAGAAATACCCAGAAAGCAAAATGGACGGGAGAGGAACTTTGTAAGGCTCTTGATGCCATCAAATCTGGAAGAAAAATAAGAGAAGTATCAAGAGCTTTCGGAATTCATGAAGCTACTCTGAGAACGAGAATGAAGGCTAAAAATACTGAGGGTGCAAAACTTGGAAGAAACCCAACATTTTCGACAGAACAGGAAAATGAGATTAGGGATCATGTTATTACAATGGCCAAGCTGTTCTATGGCATTACATGCATCCAGTTGCGAAAGACTGCATTTGAGTACGCAGAGGCTAACAACATAGCAAACAATTTTGATAAGTCGTCTAGGTTAGCTGCAAAGGATTGGCTAGCTCTATTTTTACAAAGAAACCCAAGTATTAGCATGAGAAAACCTGAAGCAACTAGCATTAACAGAATACAGGCACTTAATGAAGAAGAGGTTAATGCATATTTTAAAAATTTAGAAAATGTCTTTGAAAAATATAAATTTAAAGAGGGGCGAGTGTTCAACGTCAATGAAACGGGCACAAAGACTGTACAAAAGCCCGAGAGAATTTTGGCTCCTAAAGGTGTTAAACAAATAGGGGGGGTCACGTCTTGGGAAAGGGGGAAAAACGTGACTGTGATATGTTGTTTCAGTGCTGCTGGTTCCTACATCCCCCCTATGTTTACCTCCCCCAGGAAGAGGATGTCAAATCTCTTAAGTAAAGGTGGACCAGTTGGAGAAATATATGGTTGTTCCGTCAATGGCTGGTCCAATGAGTCACTATTTTTCGAATGGATCCAACATTTTCCGAATAATGTAAAATCAACTATTGATGACCCTGTGCTGCTGATTTTAGATAATCACAGCAGCCACATTTCACTTGATATTTTTGAATTTTGTAAGAAACATTCTATTGTCATGGTAACCACACCTCCACACACTTCTCACAAGCTTCAACCACTAGATGTTACATTCTTTTCTTCTGAGAAATCAGCCTTCAATCGTGAATGTGACATGTATATGAAGTCACAGGTGTATCAAAATGTTGCACCACATGAGTTAGCAGAACAAATGGAAATGAAGTGGTTGCACCTACAAGCGAGCCACATATCCCCAAAAGGAGTCAAGAACAGATTCCTGGATCTTCAGCAGAAGATGTCCCACTTCTAGTAGGCCTAGAAGAGGTCACAACAACATCAACTAAAAGTGCACGTGTCAAGCACGTTAGTGTATTTGACATATCTCCTGTTCCAAAACAAACGCAAGTTCTTCCAAAGACGAAACAAGCCAAGGGAAAGCCTAAGGGAAAGTCAGTGATCCTTACAGCAACTCCAGAGAAGAATAAACTGCTAACGGAGTTATCAATAAAGAAACAAAAAGAAGCCATGAAAAAGAAAGCAGATAAGTGCAGAAATCTGCAACTTAAAAAAGTCTCGAAGAAGAAACAGACATTAAATAAAAAGAAACACCACCAAGAAAGTGAAAGTAGCAGCGAGGATGACCTAAATCTGGACTTGCAGAACATTTGTGATGACGATGAAATGGATGATATTGATCCATTGGCGATTTCAGAAGATGTCTGTTTAGTTTGTGGAGAGTTTGGGAAAGATGGAGAACTATGGTACCGATGTATTTCTTGTAGCAGATGGAGTCATGAAGAATGTAGTGGCTGGAACACTCCAAAGGGTTACAAGTGCGATCTTTGCTGTATGAAAAAATGAACCCTTTTCACATCAATAAAAATGTAAAAAACGAAAATTATAAGAGATGTTTGTAGAATCATATTATTTCGTTCTTAAATATACTGTTTACTATTTGTAGTAACTAATAAGCAAATAAATATAGCAAGTATAGTACATTTTTATGGTTTGTTTGTTTTACGTGTTATTCCCCAGTACTTTGCGTGTCATAACCCTCAGCGGTGGGGAATGCCACGCATTTACACTTTTTTTTTATTTTAATGTTCAAAATTAAGGTACTGTTTATAACTATTTACAGACGATTGGAATATGTGGAGAAATGTCCATTGTATGGTATGTACTTATTTTCGTAGGTTTTAATGACGTAACTTATGGTTCACATCGATTTTTCCTTAGGTGCGTGTATTTCCCCCACTCTCCCCTACAGCTGGGGCCAATGAAGGCTTGCTTTTTCACTTCACAGAAACCTTGTGCTGTAGTCCACAGACAGAAGAGCAAACTTTTTGTCCAGTTAAGAGTGACTCAAAAGACAAGTACATTTCAGTTAAACACAGGTGTGTCTATTTCCCTTATCGATAAAGACACCGAGCGCACATTACAGAAGCCTACCTCTGTTTTGTCTGTATACAACGAGCACTAAATTCCAGCAGTTGGTGTGTGCAGTTTGCCATCAAGCTTTTGTGACGTTACAAAGAATGTTTCATTTCATGTACTGTGATATAGAAATAGTGCCAATATTTTAGGTTTGGACTTGTTTGATTTGTTCAGCCTATGCGTACAAGACAATGTGTCACAAATAAGTGTTTCGATGCCTCATGCTAAGGTTCCTGACACGTATTATAAGTAAATTGAGCTTTTGAAGCAGGATAACAAAGGATTAAATGTTTTGAGGCGCACATTGCTGTGAAATACAATGCACAACCACGATTTCATCATGCTAGGCCAGTTCCCCATGCTATAATTGAGCAGGTTGCGCAGGAACTGTAACTATGGGAAGGCAATGGGGTGATACAACCCGTTTCTGCAACTCAGTGGATATCCCTTTTGGTCGTAATTCAAAAGCCATCAGCAGATTTACGTATGTGTGTTGATTTCAAGACCATGGTAACCCCACAAACTGTTGTAGATACATCTCCTCTGCCACGATCGGAGGAATTAATTGATGTATTGCAGTATGGGACTTTTCTAAGACTGATTTATGTGAGGCATACTTACACACACATCAAACAAAGTTATGCATCACCTCGGTTCCGAGAGTTCCGGAACCTGTACAGAAAATTGGAATGTAGATCAACGTAAACATAACATCCGCCCTTTTTATTGCTCATTAAAAACACACATTGCATGTTGTACCCCCACACAGCGAGACCTTCAGCGGTGGTGGTCCAGATTGCTGTACACACCGGTACCTCTAATACACAGTAGCATTTCCACTTGCATTGATGCATGCATGTGTTCGTCGTGACATACTATCCACAAGTTCATCAGGGCACTGTTGGTCCAGAACATACCACTCGTCAATTGCGATTCGACGTAGATCCCAGGCAGGTTCGATAGGGTTCATGTCTGGAGAACATGCTGGCCACTCTAGTCGAGAGATGTCGTTATCCTGAAGGAAGTCATTCACAATATGTACACGATGGGGTCGCGAGTTGTCGTCCATGAAGAATGCCTCACCAATATGCTGTCGATATGGTTGCACTATCGGTCGGAGGATGGAATTCACGTATCGTACAGCTGTTACGGCGCCTTACATGATCACCAGCGGCGTACGTCGGCCCCACATAATGCCACCCCAAAACAGCAGGGAACCTCCACCTTACTGCACTTGCTGGACAGTGTGTCTCAGGCGTTCAGCCTGAATGGGTTGCCTCCAAACACGTCTCCGACGAATGTCTGGTTGAAGGCATATGTGACACTCATCGGCAAAGAGAACGTGACGCCAATCCTGAGCGGCCGATTTGGCATGTTGTTTGGCCCATCTGTACCTTGCTGCATGGTGTCGTAGTTGGAAAGATGGACATCGCCATGGGCGTTGTGAAGTTGCGCATAATGCAGCCTATTGCACACAGTTTGAGTCGCAACATGACGTCCTGTGCCTGCACGAAAAGCATTATTCAAAATGGTGGCGTTGATGTCAGGGTTCCTTCTAGCCGTAATCGGTAGGTAGCGATCATCCACTGCACTAGTAGCCCTTGGGCGGCCTGAGCGAGGTATGTCACCCACAGTTCCTGTCTCTCTGTAACTCCTTCGTGTCCGAACAATATCGCTTTGTTTCACTCCGAGACGCCTGGACACTTCCCTTGTTGAGAGCCCTTCCTGGCACAAAGTAACAATGCGGACGCGATCGACCCGCGGTATTGTCCGTCTAGGCATGTTTGAACTACAGACAACACGAGCCGTGTACCTCCTTCCTGGTGGAATGACTGGAACTGATCGGCTGTCGGACCCCCTCCCCCTAGTAGGCGCTGCTCATGCGTGGTTGTTCGCGTCTTTGGGCAGGTTTAGTGACATCTCTGAACAGTGAAAGGGACTGTGTCTGTTATACAATATCCACAGTCAACGTCTGTCTTCAGGATTTCTGGAAACCGGGGTGATGCAAAACTTGTTTTGATTTGTGTAGTTACTGCTGGCTGAGTTGTTCAAGCAATATTTTGTGATCAACACTCACCTGGCATTGTTCCAGTTCAAAGACTCTCGTTTAGAAGCCACTTCCACTCCTGCTATTTTTCAACATTTCCTGAAAAACATTAACAGCCAAATTCCCTTCATGTAGAAGATCATGCAGCTGCAGGACATTTGGAAAATTTATAATGTTTGTTTAACATGCTTGCTGCGACTGGCTTAAAATGTAAAAGAAAATGTGCTCTTTCTTCAACGAAGAACATAAATTTTTAGGACATATTATAAATGCATAGTGTATTCATGGTGCCAATTCGCACTTGACTTTGATTAAAAATTTGCCATTGCCTTATAATATCAAGGTGCTACAGACCGTCATGGGCAAATCAACCTGTTACATTAAGTTTATTGCAAACACTGCACAAATTTCTACTCTGCTGAACCGTCTGCACTGGAAAAGTGTTTCCTTTGTGCGGTCCGAGGATTTCAGGATGCATTTCAGTCGTTAACGAATGCAGTGTTAATCGTTTTTGTCTGATTTATTTTCATCCAGCTAAGTCTGTTGCCTTAGTTGAGGATGCATCTTCTTATGGGATTGGAGGTGTGATCTCCCATAGAATTGGTTAATCTGATACGCCTATCGCTTTTGCCTCAAAAACTTTCAACAAAGCGCAGTGCAATTACAGTCAACTTGAAAACGAAGCACTCGCCATTATCTATGGTATTACCAAGTTCCATCAATATTTGTATAGTCAAAATTTCTACTTGATGACAAATCATCGGGATTTAATGGCTTCGCTCAATCCTTGCAAACCTGTCCCATCTCATACAGTGCAAAAATTGCAACGTTTGCTCTCATATTGTCTAATTATCAATATACATTTTTGTACAGGCACACTGCTCTACATTCGACCACTGACTTGTTGTCTCGGTTACTGGCTGGTACCAATACAATGTCTGATTCGTCCGGGGACTCATGTTATAAAATCGCTATTAAAGATTTTGGAGGTCTTCAAAATTTTCCTCTCGATTTGAGATGTACTGCCGGAGCAATTGCTTCCGACCTAGTTCTTCAGGTAATATTATAATACTTGTGTCATGCGTGGCCATGTAGTCTGAAAGGAATTCCCCACAAAGTGGCGCATCACTGATTTTGACATAGTCGCACGTTATCCACGTGATCACATGTTCTGCTGTTGCGTACAGAGAATGACTATGCACGGGTCGTGATTCCTCGTTACCTTTAGCGGGAAGGTTCGTCGTTGTCGCGTCGGGTCACTGGATCGTAGCTCACGCGAAGTAACTTGCCTGACATCATTGCGCTTGGCAGGTCATGAATACCTAGATTCAGCAAGTGAATTATTTCACTGTTCTTGCAGAGCTCCAAAGCATCGTCTTTCCAGTGGCCACGTGTATTCGACTCATGACAAAGCATAGATATCGATTTTTTTTGGGTCCATTCTAGAACACGCGAAGGTTGTTGTAGTTGATGCATACAGTAAATTTCCTTTTGTAGCTCCCTATGACATTCACCACTTCTGCTAGTACGGTATCGGCTCTTCTACTTTTTGTCTTGAAGGTCTTCCTAACGTCTTTGTCTCCGACAATGGACCACAGTTCACGTCAGTCGATTTTCATCAGTTTTGTGCCGACAACAGCATACACCACATAACTACTGTTCCTTTCACTCTCAGTCTAATAGTTCGATCATTCAGAAGTCACTTGTAGAAACTCTGTTCCTCCCAAACACTGGTGTAACGCTTAAAAAATTTTCTTTGCTCCTGCCGTTATTACACAGTCATGTCACTTTCCCATGTCGCCGTGGAAACATTTCATTCCGCCGTGAGAGACGATGTTTTAGCTGCGGGTCTAAGTTTTCTTTAAAGTTTTTGGCAAGACACAGAGTTGAGAGCACGGCGTCATCACATCTTTCGTTTTCTATCGTTCAAGGCACCTCTGGGCTTCATCGCTGTCACTTTTTTTCGCCTGGTGCAAGTCTTTCGATTTGACGCCACTGCGGCGACTTGCGCGTCGATGGGGATGAAATGATGATGATTAGGACAACACAACACCCAGTCCCTGAGCGGAGAAAATCTCCGACCCAGCGGGGAATCGAACCCGGGCCCTTAGGATTGACATTCTGTCACGCTGACCACTCAGCTACCAGAGGCGGACATCGGTGTCACTAGAATAAGCTGATGCGCTATTGCGTCAATGATTCTGTGCAGAATTTTTGTCGACAGACGCAACATGTCGCTCGAGTCCACAATAGCAGTCATCTCCCACCTGCACTCTATGGGAGAGATTTGGAACAACATACCATAAGTGCTCTTTACTTATGATACAAACATCATAATCAAGCCCAATACAGCCATACACAGGGCAGACGTGGAACATGAATTCTTCTTGGTTGTCAGGATGTACTCGATTGTTCTGTGGGTGTTGTATTGTTTGTAGATGGTGTGGGTCACAGATGTGATGTGTGGGCAAGCTGCAGACAAATCAGGAGTGATCGGACAAAAGTTATTTAGTGGTTCGTTCAGCTTCGACAGTTTTCTGTGTGCGCCCCTTTCTCTGATGTTTCCCCCTAATATTGCGCCGCTGAGGCGATCGGCGACGGCGTACAGTGAGGAGGCGTCGCCACTGTGCTGAGCTGAGGCAGCATGACATGTCCACGCTGAGGGTACAGGGTGCCCACCGACGCCACTGCGGAAGGTTTGCGGCGCTGCCTAGCGCGTGGAGGTCTTCAGTTGAGGAGACAGCAAGAGCAGACATCGCTGGACCCTCACATTGTACTCACAGGATGGTGGCAAACTGCAGGCAGTGGGTTGTGTCCCGCAGCGGTAGACGCGTCAGCATCATCCCTAAGGTGCTGAATAGTACAGGCTCGACGTCATATTACTGCCTAGCATTCCCACAGTGACGAGCTCTTACTGTCAGGTTTGTGAGTCCCGCTGAATGCTGTGGGCCAGGGCGACGACCCGGTTGTCGTAATCTGGCTGTATTACCTCCACAAAGGCTGGCCCAGCATCGACACGAGTTATCTGTCGACAAGGAGGCGATGGAGAAGCAGCTGACTATGTAGTCCACCGGGGAGGACCGACCGACTTTGGCTGTGGGCTGATTCCGTCCTGGCTGTCCATAGCTGGCCCTCAGTGCAGTTATAATATTACCCTATACAGCTGCAGCAACAGAAGGAGCCATAAATGAACTATTTAAAAGTGTTATTTATTTGTTTTTGGTAAATGGTCTATCGATTAAGTTGGAGAAAAAACGTCAGTTCTTTCATTTCTGTCTCAGACGAGATATATTTTTATGAACTAGCTGTTAAGAATTCCTGGGTGTACATATTGATCAGGACTAGATTTGGAAATCGCATATTATAAATCTTCTCAAACGCTTGAGTTCAGCAGCATTTGCTCTACTCGTAGTTTCTGATATTTGTGGTGAAAGCACTAGAAAGTTAGCCTAGCTCGTATATTCCCATTTGTTGATGTCAAATGGAATAATTTTCTGGGGCCATTGTACACGTAGACAAAAAGTATTCATTACAGATAAAGGCTACACAAGGATAATATCTGGTGTCCAGTGACGAACTTCATTAGTACAACAGTCTAAAAAATTAGGTATACTGTTAACAGATTCATTGCAATGAAGAATCAGCTAGAATTTGAAATATAGCACCAGGAACATAAACATCCACTACTAGCAAAACATAATGTTACTCTTACACAAAAATGAGCAAAAAATGTGGCCATAAAAATATCTGACCACCTCCCTTCTGGGATACAGCTGCTGTAAAGTTTAAAAACAAACTGTAATTATTTCAGTTTCACAATTCCTCCTACTATATACATCAATTTCTGGATAAATGGTACTTGTATCTGGTTGGAGTGCGGTTATCAAATGTTGTTGTACATTAAAATTAAAAAAAAAAGAACTACATCCAGTTATATAAATGGCCATCACGTAGTGATCCTTTTACAGAGAAAATTTATGGTATTTATAAACTTACTCACATGTCACACTCCGTTGGGAGATGTCGCACATGTTATGTGCGGAACATGCAAAGAAAAGCGATTCAAACTAATTGTATGGTAATATCGAAAGCACTTCTACGTTGTAAATTAGAGATAGATGTTGTATCAATTGAACAAATGATGAATTTTAATTATGTAGGGACAGTTATTACCAGGTATAAAGACTTAACCATGGAAGTGAAAAATCAAGAGACAAAGGCAGTAAGGGTATGGTAGCGGTCCAGATTGTATACCAGCCAGGTTCCTCTCAGAGTATGCTGATAAAATAGCTCCATACTTCGGAATTATATACAACCACTCGCTCACAGAAAGATCCGTACCTAAATACTGGAAAATTTTCAAGTCACACCAATACCCAAAAGGGGAAGTAGGAGTAATCCGCTGAATTACAGGCCTATATCACTAACGTCGATTTGCAGTAGGGTTTTGGAACATACACTTTATTCGAACATTAAGAAGTATTTCGAAGAAAACGGTTTATCGACACATAGTCAGCACGGTTTCAGAAAATATTCTTCTTGTGAAACACAACTATCTCTTTATACTCTTGAAGTAATAAGTGCTATCGACAGGGGATGTCAAATTGATTTCATATATTTAGATTTCCAGAAGGCTTTCGACACCATTCCTCACAAGCGTCTTCTAACCAAACTGCGTGCCTACGGAGTACCGCCTCAGTTGTGCGACTGGATTCGTGATTTCCTGTCAGAAAGGTCAGAGATCGTAGTAATAGACGGAAAGTTCTATGCGGCTTTTCGCGGATGATGCTGTAGTATACAGAGAAGTTGCTGCATTAGAAAATTGTAGCGAAATACAGGAAGATCTGCAGCGGATAGGCACTTGGTGCAGGGAGTGGCAACTGACCCTTAACATAGACAAATGTAATGTATTGCGAATACATAGAAAGAAGGATCCTTTATTGTATGATTATATGATAGCGGAACAAACACTGGTAGCAGTTACTTCTGTAAAATATCTGGGAGTATGCGTACGGAACGATTTGAAGTGGAATGATCATATAAAACTAATTGTTGGTAAGGCGGGTACCAGGTTGAGATTCATTGGGAGAGTGCTTAGAAAATGTAGTCCATCAACAAAGGAGGTGGCTTACAAAACACTCGTTCGACCTATACTTGAGTATTGCTCATCAGTGTGGGATCCGTACCAGGTCGGGTTGACGGAGGAGATAGAGAAGATCCAAAGAAGAGCGGCGCGTTTCGTCACTGGGTTATTTGGTAACCGTGATAGCGTTACGGAGATGTTTAATAAACTCAAGTGGCAGACTCTGCAAGAGAGGCGCTCTGCATCGCGGTGTAGCTTGCTCGCCAGGTTTCGAGAGGGTGCGTTTCTGGATGAGGTATCGAATATATTGCTTCCCCCTACTTATACTTCCCGAGGAGATCACGAATGTAAAAGTAGAGAGATTAGAGCGCGCACGGAGGCTTTCAGACAGTCGTTCTTCCCGCGAACCATACGCGACTGGAACAGGAAAGGGAGGTAATGACAGTGGCACGTAAAGTGCCCTCCGCCACACACCGTTGGGTGGCTTGCGGAGTATCAATGTAGATGTAGATGTAGAAAGTCATCGAGTAAAACAGAAGTAATATCCGGCGTTCCCCAAGGAAGTGTTATAGGCCCTTATTGTTCCTGATCTATATTAACGACATAGGAGACAATCTGAGTAGCCGTCTTAGATTGTTTGCAGATGATACTGTCATTTACCATCTTGTAAAGTCATCAGATGATCAAAACGACTTGCAAAATGATTTAGATAAGATATCTGTATGATGCGAAAAGTGGCAATTGACCGTGAATAAAGAAATGTGTGAAGTTATTCACATGAGTACTAAAAGAAATCAGCTAAATTTAGATTACGCGATAAGTCACTCAAATCTGAAGGCTGTAAATTCAACTAAATACTTAGGGATTACAGTTACAAATAACCTAAATTGGAACGATCACGTAGATAATATTGTGGGTAGAGCAAACCAAAGATTGCGATTCATTGTCAGAACACTTAGAAGGTACAACAGGCCTACTAAAGAGACTGCTTACATCACGCTTGTCCGCCTTGTTCTGGAGTATTGCTGTGCGGTGTGGGATCCGCATCGGGTGAGACTGGCGGATGACATCGAAAAAGTACAAAGAAGGGCAGCGCGTTTCGTATTATCGAGGGAGATAGTGTCACAGACATAATACGTGAATTGGAGTGGGAATCATTAAAACAAAGGCGTTTTTCGTTGCGACGGGATCTTCTCATGAAATTTCAATCACTAGTTTTCTCCTCCGTTTGCGAAAACATTCTGTTGGCACCCACCTACGTATGGAGAAATTATCATCACGATACAATAAGAGAAATCAGGGCGCGCACAGAAAAATTTAAGTACTCGTTTTTCCCACGTGCCGTTCGAGAGTGGAACGGTAGAGAGACAGCTTGAAGGTGGTTCATTGAACCCTCTGCCAGGCAGTTTGTTGTGACGTAGATGTAGATGTATGACTGCAAAATACTATGTGGGGAAACAAATTTATAACAGCTGAGGGGAAAATAAAAATATGTAAAACAATCGTGCTTCTCATTCTGATGTATGCAGCAGAAATTAGAGCAGAAACAAAAATAAATAAATAAATAAAAAATAAAATAAAAGTTACCGGCAGTAGAAATGAAGGTACTAAGACAAATCCAGGGAGTAACCATATCGTACAAAAGAACAAATGTGTCGATAACGGAACAAAGTGGAATACAAAATATGAATAAATGGATGAAGAAAAGAGAAAGCAATTGAATCATGTGGAAAGGATTGATTCTTCAAGACTACGTGATGTTACTTAGTGGGCGATAAAAATATTGTGAAGAAGGATCATTCTAAAAAATTTGTGAGAAGTACGTATTTATTAGAGAAACATAACTGCAAGTTTATAGAACAAACATTGCATAATAATTGAAAATACCTTTCTGAGAGGGTCTCTTCTCCTGTACTGATGAAATGGATGTGACTGGCAAAGCCGCTTGATGCGTTTGGGAAAATGGAGCATATTTTGTATATTATACATGCAAAATATACAGTATAAAATACTCTGAGGATATAAGGAGTCGACTATCTTGAGAAGCCCTGTTCTGTATAATAGTTCGTTGAAGCAATCACACAGTCCACTGTCAGTAAATATTGTGAAGTTCGATTTTTTACATTTTTGCTTCTCGTGATTCCTTTTGATGTCTCTCATGTCGCACTCCTTTCAACAGATATTCCCGTGTTAGCCGCAATGGAAATGAATCGGAATTTAACGTTGCTAAGTCTTCTTGGTTCAGAACTGGCTTATATTGAGATGAGTGATGATAAATTAATTCAGAAACACTTGCGTAAGGTTCAGAACTCGCTTGTATTGTTATAAACAATAATTTATTAACCCACAAACATTTGTATAAATCTTTGTAAGCTAATTAATCATCGCTCATATCAATACAAGCCAGTTCTGAACCAAGGAGACTGAAATATTAATGTCCAATTTGCCTCAATTACGGCTAACACAGGAATAACTGTTGAAAGGCGTGGTGACGTAATAGACCCTACAAACAATCACAAGAAGTTAAAACGTAAAAAGTCGAACTTTACAATATTTACGGTTACTGGACTGTGTGAGTGTGTCATCGAACTAATATACAGAGCAGAGGTTCTCAAGATGGACGACTCACCATAACCTCATCCATCATCCTTTTCATTGCTTTATTAATTTATTATAACTAGATAAAATTTGTGAACATGGGCGATCGAAGGCGAAACGACTGCCCGGACGAACGCAAAAAAAAGAGGTGGGACAATAGTTGGTCCGGTACAACTACGGAATGAGACAGACAAACGGGCAACCCTAGTCAGCAGCAGAGGAAGAAGAAAAGTTGCATAGCTGATTTGTGTTTAGCAAAACATCTACATTATGAAATAGTTTAATATGCAAGGAAACGGAGACATCTCCTTCGAAGGACGACAGCTACAGGGAAAACTGGTAGGCAAGAGGCGCGTGTTGCGCGTGACGCAGCTGTCGGCAGTACTGCAGTATGTAGAAGATGCAGCATGGTAGGGTGAGCGTGTTGGTGGGGGTTGGGGTGGGGGGTGAGGTAGAGGCAGGCACTGTGCGTTATCGCGGACGCCCGCATCAGGCAGGTGCTGCTTTTCATCCACCCCCTCCCTCACTGCCACCGTGCGGGCTTGATATAATGAGAGCCTTCCACTGGGCTTTGCCCAACAGCTTATCCACAAAACCAATGGGATTTCAGTACAAAAAGATGAACCTTTTTTAATCCTGAAATTTACCATGTTCCACTCAATCAGCCCTTAGTTCCCGTAGTCGTTGTATGACCACTAGGAGTCATAACATATTTTATATGGCACTGTTACTGTTATCCATTGGCTACCTACAGTTGGAAGCAGCAATGTATGTAATGCTGAATAGCGCCAAACCGGAAGGGTGCACAAGATCGCGACTGTGAGAGGACTTCCACAGAGGATTCGTCAGTCCACTTGTACAAAACGTCTATAGGTATGTTTCTGATGATTTACAGAAAAATAAAGTAATATTTTAGGCATACAAACAACACCTCATTTTTAAATACATATATACAGATACCTAATTACATTCAGGAAACTGCAACTACTAAAAGAAACTAAAACAATTTCTTGTCAAAATTTTAAAGCGGTGTCAAAAAGAGGAACAATCAATCTCTATTACGATTGGTTTCATGTTTTCCATCTAGTCCTGTCTTGTGCTAATGCCTAATCTCTGCACAAGAGTCTAATGATGTAGCATCTTATTCTGTATCTCGCTTACGCAGCCAGTGAAAAGTTCTACTGTGCCGTAGTATTGCCCTGTATGGTAAGGCGGGAGGAACAGGTAGAGGAGGTGACATTAAAATCCAGTAGGTCTCACATTTAGCTGTTCTTTAGTTGTCTAGTAGGTTTTCATGCATACTAATAGTATTACTCATACCACAAAGTCCAGTAAAAATGACTATAATCAATTTCTGATAGTTGTTTAACATAAATTAGTGCAGTGGATTGTAACGAAGGTCGAAGACGAACGCTGTTACAGGAGGGAGACATTAAGGTCCATCGTACCTACGAAATCGTACCTCCGGAACATTATCCCAGTTTCTCAGGAATATGTCAAACAACAGGTCGTAATAATTTTGATGGAACTGTACGAACAGTCGACCAATGTGGATTTAAAAAAGCTACAGAAAATCTAAACTAGGATTTCTGGATTGATACGAATCTGGCTCCTCCGTAATGTTGGTCTACTGTCACAACCGAAACTCCACCTCTGTTACATCTTATTTGTGGTCCCAAAGCGTATGGAGTAACACCTAATTTTGTTTGTAATTTGAGAGAACACTTTGTTCCTAATGGCCAGGTTAGTGGAGATATTCACGTTGGTGCTTCAGGCCATCCTAGCGACTAAGAACTTGTTGTGTTCATCCGGTTGGTTCTGATATTTTTCGCCTGATAATTTCTTCGTTAACTCGCACCCATTCTAACGTTTCTGGTATATGTACTTTCATGCATAGAGGGAAAGGATGTTCCTAGGGCCTCGCATTAGAAGATATCCGAAAAACTCTATCAAGAAATATTATTTTTCGTCTCACAAATATCGTTCGTAAGTAGTTGCTAAGTCCATAATTCTATTACTTTACACTTATTTATGAATATTTATGTGTTTTTTTTTGATAAAACAAGCTATGAACGGACGATATTTTCTTGTAAAGAGCTTGCTCTTTGATAAAGTCTCACATGGTGCCCTGGTAATTTACGGCGATTTTCCGATACAACTGCTTCTGATTCTTATTTTTGTAAGAATAGCAGCCGTCCATGAACTTGACGTCTTCAATTCTGAGAGTATTAAGCAAGTGTAGAGCCTTGAAAAGCCCTTAATTTTCATACCATTGTGAAGACTCTGTCTTAAGGGACTTGTCACTCAAGAAAAAAATACTCTCGTTTATTAGAAACAAACTGTTGAATCTGTTTTTGATAATTTTTAGGATTTAATTGATTCTTACTTGAGGCCTTTTAATATTTCGTCTGATGGTTTTGTCTCACAATGTAATGCATTTTTTTGATTCAGAAGACCAATTAGAATTGAATATGTGACCAGGGGGTCAGAACAAGAGAAGTATAATTAAATTATTCATTTCATTTACAGCCACATGACAGACATCATGATGGGCAAACTGAGGAATAGTACACAAAAGCATGCTGCGACACACGTAGTGCTAAATAAAATACATATATCGCGAATTGCGTTCTCTTCTTTAAGTGATAATTCATATCCATAACGGAACTTCTTCGCCATCTGTTTTGCAGGTGGTGCAACCCACGGAGAACAGATCGATACCCCACGAGATGGTGCTTCGACAATAGAAATTGCAGCTGATTCTAAAAATTTGAAATAAAGACACGATCTCGATACACATCGTATTGAACCAAGTATTCCTTCATCTTTGTGTGCTTTTCAGTCTGGAAACTGTTAATATATATTCCACGGGGCGCGGACGGCGGAGGGAGCGCGCCGAGGGCGGAGGGTATTTAAATCGGCCACCGCCGCGACCGAACCCAGTTCCCTCTGAGCAGTCATAGCGTACGGATCTCCGTGCCGGCACGTTCACAGGAGCTCAGTCCGTCAGTTCACCTGATGATGGTGACATGTATGATCGCCGAAATATTGTGCCCGTTGGACACTATAGACCGGCAGCACACCCGTGGATATTTTGATTATCAAATACGCCGGGAGAAACTCAAGAATCACAGTTAGAAAATGTTTTCAGTAATTTTTTTACCTCTTATACTTTAAAGTTTATCCTTTTACTCCAATGACCACAAAATCTCTTATCAACTCCCAGAGCGAAGCCGGGTATCCCAGCTAGTATTTATAAAAGTGCTAATCAGTTACTACTTTACGTCTGCTCATTGCAAATTTCTTCGTCCTTGTTAGAGACAGACTGAGAAAAGTAAGTAAACTGTTTATTATTCCAGTACTGTTAAAACATTTATCCCACTATCAGAAAAGACGGTCAGTGCCTTCACGAAAAAATGTGTCGGTTGTCTATGGAACCGTAACCGTACACAGATGTGCACCTCTTCGTCTGAAACAAATCGACGATCACCAGTGTCTTTCTTCAGGTCCCCAAAAAGATGGAAATGACATGGGGAAAGGCTGGAACTGGAGTATGTGTAAGTGCTTCCCAGCGAAAATTCTGCAGCATACTCGAAACAACCTTGACAATACGTAAGAGGGCCCACAAATGGCAGGTGTATCTTATTAAATTGATTTGGCGTCATGGATGACCTGAGTTACTATTAACTGACGGTCCTGTCAACAGAAATCTACATTTGAGAACAGCTATAATACGGTATCGTGAACTCCTTGGAATACAATCCAGCCTCAACTAAACATTAAACTAACGCTCGAGTTGAAGTTCGACAGGGTCTCCGAATCTTCTTCGAATCACAGTAGATACAGTTTTTCGTTACTCTGGCCGATCTTCAGGCAGGTTTTCTTCTGGATAACTTGGTGATACGCCTTCTGCTTGGAACGTACACGAATGCTGTCACCCTCTGCTAGGCCATGGGCTGGTGCTGCGTCGATCAGTTGTTGAAGTACTTGCGACACTGACTGTGGAATTTCCTACGTATTGACGCTGCTGTGAGCTTACTCTTATGGACGCAACCAGGCACTTGAGGGAGATCGTAGCGGTGGTCGCGTACTGTAGTATTTAAAACTAGCAAAAGCAAATAGTTCATCTGGTGAGATGCAAATAAATGTTCAGTTAATAAACTGAAAATAACTCCATTATATAAGCACGTACTCAATGAAGTTGCTTTGCTCCCATGAGAGTACTGGATAGGAAAAGATGGGGAGGTATATTCCGTATGTAAACTGAAAAGCGAACATCACTCGTGATGGCGGAATGGAGGAACGCTATAGCTGCTGTGCAGAATGAGTAAGAATGAATATCCCTCTAGTGTTGTAAAACAGTGTTCAGAGATTTACGTAGATTATGTCAACATACGTTTCTTACGGTTGTGTGTTTAGTGATACATATCTGTATTCCATGTAATGTTAACGTACTTTATGGAAAGCAAACACTCCAGAGAATGTCTGCACACTGCGTCGCCAGTGAGCTGGAAGGGGCAGTGTAATTTTGTGAAACATCTTGTAGCTGCTTTTTGTGAAGTAGTATCGTCATTTTACAGGTCTGTGAAGGAAGTGCATTGTAACACTGTTACCGATATTGCCAATGTTTGTCATATCTAAATTCTTTCTCGGTTTTTACTTAACGTGCTTCTGTATAACTATGCTCTTTGATTTATTGTTGTTGTTGTGGTCTTCAGTCCTGAGACTGGTTTGATGCAGCTCTCCATGCTACTCTATCCTGTGCAAGCTTCTTCATCTCCCAGCACTTACTGCAACCTACATCCTTCTGAATCTGCTTAGTGTATTGATCTCTTGGTCTCCCTCTACGATTTTTACCCTCCACGCTGCCCTCCAATACTAAACTGGTGATCCCTTGATGCCTCAGAACATGTCCTACAAACCGATCCCTTCTTTTAGTCATGTTGTGCCACAAATTTCTCTTCTCCCCAATCCTATTCAATACCTCCTCATTAATTATGTGATCTACCCATCTAATCTTCAGCATTCTTCTGTAGCACCACATTTCGAAAGCTTCTATTCTCTTCTTGTCCAAACTATTTATCGTCCACGTTTCACTTCCATACATGGCCACACTCCATAGAAATACTTTCAGAAATGTCTTCCTGACACTTAAATCTATATTCGATGTTAACAAATTTCTCTTCTTCCGAAACGCTTTCCTTGCCATTGCCAGTCTACAATTTATACCCTCTATACTTCGACCATAATAAGTTATTTTGCTCCCCAAATAGCAAAACTCCGTTACTACTTTAAGTGTCTCATTTCCTAATCTAAGTCCCTTAGCATCACCCGACTTAATTCGACTACATTCCATTATCCTCGTTTTGCTTCTGTTGATGTTCATCTTATATCCTCCTTTCAAGATACTATCCATTCCGTTCAACTGCTTTTCCAAGTCCTTTGCTGTCTCTGACAGAATTACAATCTCATCGGCGGACCTCAAAGCTTTTATTTCTTCTCCATGGATTTTAATACCTACTCCGAATTTTTCTTTTGTTTCCTTTACTGCTTGCTCAATATACAGATTGAATAACATCGGGGATAGGCTACAACCGTGTCTTACTCCTTTGCCAACCACTGCTTGCCTTTCATGCCCCTCGACTCTTATAACTGCCATCTGGTTTCTGTACAAATTGTAAATAGCCTTTCGCTCCCTGTATTTTACCCCTGCCACCTTTAGAATTTGAAAGAGAGTATTCCAGTCAACATTGTCAAAAGCTTTCTCTAAGTCTCCAAATGCTAGAAACGTAGGTTTGCCTTTCCTTAATCTTTCTTCTAAGATAAGTCGTAAGGTCAATACTGCCTCACGTCTTCCAACATTTCTACGGAATCCACACTGATCTTTCCCCTGGTCGGCTTCTACAAGTTTTTCCATTCATCTGTAAAGAATTCGCGATAGTATTATGCAGCTGTGACTTATTAAACTGATAGTTCGGTAATTTTCAGATCTGTCAACACCCGCTTTCTTTGGGAGTGGAATTATTATATTCTTGAAGTCTGAGGGTATTTCGCCTGTCTCATACACCTTGCTAACCAGAGTTTTGTCAGGACTGGCCCTCCCAAGGCCTTCAGTAGTTCTAATGGAATGTTGTCTACTCCCGGGGTCTTGTTTCGATCCAGGTATTTCAGTGCTCTGTCAATCTCTTCACGCAGTATCGCATCTCCCATTTCATCTTCATCTACATCCCTCTATATACTCCTTCCACCTTTCTGCTTTCCCTGGGTTTCCATCCGAGCTCTTGGTATTCATACAAGTGGTTCTCTTTTCTCCAAAGGTGTTTTTAATTTTCCTGTAGGCAGTATCTATCTTACCCCTAGTGAGATAAGCCTCTACATCCTTACATTTGTCCTCTAGCCATCCCTGCTTAGCCATTTTGCACTTCCTGTCGATCTCATTTTTGAGACGTTTGTATTCCTTTTTGCCTGTTTCATTTACTGAATTTTTATATTTTCTCCTTTCATCAATTAAATTCAATATTTCTTCTGTCACCCAAGGATTTCTACTAGCCCTCGTCTTTTTACCTATTTGATCATCTGTTGCCTTCACTACTTCATTCCTCAGAGCTAACCATTCTTCTTCTACTGTATTTCTTTCCCCCATTCCTGTCAATTGCTCCCTTATGCTCTCCCTGAAACTCTGTACAACCTCTGGTTTAGTCAGTTTATCCAGGTCCCATCTCCTTAAATTCATGTAAATTTGATATAACATCTATATAAATGTTTTTTCCATTATTTATGACCATTTGTGTAACTGTAATTAATCTACTGATGTAATTTTAAAAATAATATTATGTAAAAGATTGGAAATGTTAAATCTTTACTTTTAGTACTGGTTCATGCATACGGAAAATAGGTTTCCAATCATGTAAAACTTGGAGAGAAGTCCCTCATTAATGACACTGGCTTAGCCGGAATAGAAAAGGTTGATCTGGTGGTCGAACTCAAGGCTCCTTTGCGGCAAGAGTTAGTCGGTGACTAGCAAGCAATGTGTCCTCATCTTGTGAACTGAGCGAGGCGAAAAGAACAGTGAAATTATGTAACATAGCTTTGAATATGGAAATAATTTGGCTTATTATTCGTGGTATATTTTTGCTAGCTATGTATTACGGAAATCCGATTCTAAGAAGAGAATTTTCAGAGCTTGTCACTCAGCAAGAGACATGGATACTTTTGCGACTTTTTCTGAATAGCCACAGCAGATCGATACTGCCATCACCTTCATCTCAAATTATCAGTTGAATACTGTACAACTGAGTGGACTAGTTATGCAATTTCTTTTTCAATACTAAGTTTGTGTCCTGTGAACCTTGTGTTGAGCAGTCATATTTTATCCTTAGCCATTTACCTAGACAGGGCCCTGTTCCAAAACCTAAGATATTCCCGAGTATACTATTTACTCAAGTGAAAAGCAGTTATCTTCCTTAACAAAAGCTATTAAACTTCATGCAGTAGTAGATAATTATTCAGTGGTCCTTCCGTTGGAAGTACTCCACGTGATATTCGTAAAAGGATAGTTAAAGTTTCACCAAAGTACAATTACACAGAGAAGATTTAAAGTTCTTAGTTTAAAGACCCTTTTTATGGAAACCTCAGTACAGTAATACAGTTATCTGAAAAAACTATGTTCATTCATAATAGTTAATGGCTAGTAGACTTGAAGGGTCAGCAGATCAATTAATTATTGTGTAGGTTTGAAAATAATAGAGTAAATAATTTAATGCGCATATAACTAATAGTGTTTCTCTTATTGAAATGTGACTAAAACGCTCAGCCTAGGTCTGACACTCCTGAATGGTCTGTTTTTGGGTCCTCATGCTAACAGTTTAGCCAGATTTAAATTTCATATTTCAATAACAGTACTCAAGAAGTGCAACTTCCATTCTTACAACTTCTGTGCACAATAGGAAGCAAATAGCTGCAACTATTCGAACTATACTAGATCCAGGTATCACATGTCCCATTTGAACTAAGTTGTATAAGGCAGTGCATGCTCCTTGAGAATGCAAGTAATAATCAGTACAAATGATACAGTACATTATCTGAAAATAAATCATTTCTCTGATAGTATTTTCTAATAATAATGAAACTGATAAAAGAACCTCATGTCCAAGTCAGTAGTGCTCCACCGTAAGTAAATCACTTAGCAGATCATTACCCTGCTGCATTATTATACAGACAGTAAGTGCTAATGTGGGCCGGTGTTTGACAAAAAGTTTTTATATTCCTCCTTAGTTATTCATACCAAATCACTCGTATACGGCTTGCTGAATTGTACTACTGTCTAGTGTTCAGTAAGCAAATATAGTATTTCGGAATCAATAGTTAACTTTCTTTGTTAACAGTGCTAGTTCTTGGTACAATGTTTGTCTAGTAAGGATGTCGACCGTTTTCCTTCTGTGTAATTACAGTTGACTTTATGGCTTAGAGATACTTGGCTCGAATCCTGTTTGTTTTGCTGTTTCCTTTCAATAGTTATCTTTTGAGAAACGGAAAACAGACGAGTACCTTACTCATAGCGCACACGCATGTTCAAAATAATCTTTTCGCAAGAGTAACATTATTGGTGTACTGCTAATTTAGTAGTAGCTGGTATTGTTATAGGATGACCACAATCCAGTGACCTATCTTCCATCATGCTTTTGACTTTCACCCCCACCTTTCCATCGTGTTAAACCACCAAAACGCAATAAAATTTGTCCCTAAATTCGGTTCTACTGCACTAAAATTTGGTACATACATTTCATAGTTGTTCTTAGCCGACATTATTTAAAAATAAGTATTAGAACACTGTTTTTCATCATCTGCGATCTACTCAATCCCTGCAACGCGCAGACTATTAGTCCTGGAGAAAAAATGAGTAGTATCTTTTTGCAGGAAATATAGTGGAGTTTATTTTTGTACGAGGGAGATATTTTCGCCTTAAGCCGTGGTTATCGAAATAGTCTAGGAAGTCATAAAAATGTGTCCTTTAAACGTCCCCTCACGCCCATGCTCACACCCCATCGGTAATAATTGTTAATATATTATTCATTACGCTCTCCCATATGAATGTACAAAAATTTGCGACGACACGAAGGTTTTCCGCTAAATTTCTTCCGTTGACAGTGCTAATAAGATTGGATGACAATATGCTCACGACTGGTCACCAAATATGTGCCTTTAAGTCTCCACTTTGCGCACTAAAATGGTTTTCTATACGAGGATACCAATTTAAAATTATGATAGGTCACAGATTTTAATTAACATGTTGCTCACTCCATAGGTCATGAAAGACACAGAGAAGCAGCGTTGCTGCTTTGTGGGCTTTGTAACCGGAGATTAGATTTCAAAATTCTGATGAATCGCAGCAAAAGGAACCTCAATATATTGGCGAGAAATAATCTCTCTACCACTCATTCTAAGCGACAGTATCTTATCTCGATGTCAAACGCCGTGCTCTCCAAATCGAGAGTGCCATTAATCACTGTCGAGCCTTGGGACAAAGACGCCAATTTCCGCTGCACCTCAGTTGGGTACTGGCGTGTTAAAGCCCTCCTAGATATCGGAGGGCGGGTCGCGTCGTGCCCGTGGCGGTCAGGTTTCGGTGGGCAGCGGCGCGTCGCCTCTTCAGGAGCGGATGGCCGCCATCTGTCAGGCAGCAGCAGCAGCCTCTGGCCTCGGCCGGCGGCTGACGAATGGCCGACCCTGGCGCGCCGCCATCGGTCAGCCCAGGGCGCTCCCTTCCACCGCCCCCCTATGTTGTGGTCGCTAACAGCGTCATCATGGCCCACGCGTCTGCCTGGACGGGCATATGTATTGCGACGGCATTACTCACGTCCTGGCGCAAGACACTACGCAAGATGCATATAAATGTTCAGAGATTTGTTCCAGAGGTTTGACGTAACATACTTATTCTTAGGGTAAAAGGACAAACTTACGATTCCAAAGGAAAATGTTAGATAAGAAACTTTCAAGTAATTTTATGTACTTTACCTTAATTACAGAAACATTCTGTTACCATATAATATAATAAATAATATTAAAAATATAGCGACCAGCCACTTTTTTAATGCATTTTACTTATGCCAATATGCATTTTGGGTTTGCACCCATCTTCAGCTGGCAAATTACATGTATCTTCAGTTTCTACAGTGGTACAATATCGACAGCAGTTTGGATGCTGCAGCTGGCCTGCGCAAAAGCAACGATTCTAATTGTTTACTTCAATTTCGCGAGTTTAAAGTTACGCACTGTCAGTTGTTCATTTTACTTACATTCTCCTCTCCTTGTTTTTTCTTGGCTTTTCTTCTTTTTTGTAACAGCAAAAACACTTTTTGTCACGTATTTTACACAGGCGCACTCCGTTATCCGCCATGTTGTCGACTGACAGTTTTGTTTACATAGAAGCAGTTTAGCTATGGACAGAGTTATATTTTACGAAAGTTTTGAGGTTCTAGCTAAGCTACTGTTTACTGAACATTGACTTGGGTGATAGACGTATTCTAAGTACGATGTATACTAAGTTTTTTTTTGGTTACTTAGGTGGTATTGAAGATAATTAACATAACACATTTATACAAAGCAGTAATACATACATTTACAATATAACAAAGACAGAATTAAGATTTTTATATTGCATATTATTACATGCATTTGTTGGGTTTATATTAGATTATGTTATCTCTTTATTTGTGCTTAGTAAGTGGTTTGATAAGTAGAGTGTGGAAGTTTTTCAGAAATATTCGGTTTGGTAACTCTGTTTGGTCATTAAGTATGTCAGAAGGGGATACATGTTTATGTGAATAAATTTCGATTTCTTCTAGAAGGTTCATTCATTTTCCTTTGTTGGCTAGGTGGAGAACTTGTAGGTTATGGGATATGTCTGTTACTTGATGTTCTTCTTCTGCTACATGTTGGGCAAATGTGGATTTATTTAAGTTTTTTAAACGAAGAGCAGCCATGCGTTCTCGAAAACGTATGTTGAAGTTTCTACCTGTTTGGCCTATGTATGTTTTTGGACATGAGTTGCAGTTAAGTTTGTATATTCCTGATTGATTGTACAGTTTGGTATTATTTTTAATGTTATGGATAGCTTTGTCCTTTATTTTGTTATTTGTATAGTAGCTGATTATGATATCTGTTCCTCAGAACAGGTTTGCTATTTTATATGACAGTTTTCCTGCAAATGGAAAGCTTACATATTTTCTTTTGGCTTTGTTGTGGTATTCTTTAATGCTATTTTGTTATTTTATAACAAAATATCATTATTCACGGCCATGGAGCTCAACAGTCCAAATAAAATGGACAAATTGTTATTAATAAATAATAATATCCTGTCCAGAGCAAATGAGAAACCTTAAACAAATAATTAGTTCCATGAAAATATCAAATTAAAAGATAGTGTTCATATTTATTGATATTATAACAGCTTACGATTCGGTACTCAGAGAAGCCCTCGTTCAAAATTAAGAAGAAGTTTATAGTTAGTAGCAATACTCTGGAACTAACTAAACTTTTGTAGATGTAATAAAGTCAAATTTCATCTTACAACTTCTAGGTAGTTCCAGATTCTATCAGGAATTTCAGACAAGGAGAGGATCTGTCGTTACTATTATTCTGTTGTGTTGTGGAAAACATTATAAGGCAATAAAGATAGAGGAAGAAAATAAAAAATTAGTAACTGCATAAAAATGGGTAGATCAAAAGAAGCAATAATTTTTTCATCCTTGGCAGATGATCTCGTAATAATAGATGTAACCGCTGATAATGCAAAGGAAAGACTAGAGCTTCTGAAGGAGACGAGTGAAAAGGCCGTCTACAAATATCTCTTGAAAAGCAAAAACACGTGACCAATGATTTTTAATTCACCAAGAATTTTGAAACCCAAATATGCATCATAAAGAGAACAGACAGTTTTAAGTATCTGAGTGAAAAGAGACGCAATTGAAATAGAACTGAAAGAAAATGAAAACAATATACATGAAAGTGAGAAATATGTATAGTAAAAAAATGTTTTTCTAAAGATGTTACATCAATGAATTATAATTCACTTGCAAAATCAGAAGTCCTCTATGGGCTAGAAACACTACTGCTATCTGGATTAAAAATGGTATTTGAAGATTTCCAAATGAAAGAAAAAAATATTCTGAAAAACATTAGTCCAAATAAAGAGCGATGATGGCAATTTTGTTATGAGACGAAATAATTCTGCTCTAGAACAACCCTGAGGTCAGGAAAGGACGTGTTACACAGTATGTACATCTAGAGAGAATGTAGGAGAACAGACGAACGAAGACATATTTTTCCAAAACATGGAAACAAAGAAAACGGGTGCAAAGCCAAGACAACGACGAACTACGAAGAAAAGCAGACAGAACAGGAGACACTACTCAACAGAGAAAAATTTTAGGTTTGAAGTCAATAAATTCAACTATTTTCAGGAAGATACAACAAGGAGAAAACTAACTGAAGTCGAACGGGAAAATGAGAGGAAAAGAGCTCTTTCTGAGAAAATGAAAGCGTTCTGGAAAGGGAGAGAGAGACAAATAGTTATTTTGGCGTGCTCTTTAGTTGGCCTGAAACTACACAAAAATATATTTACAAGGGATAGATGTAGGGGCTTAACAAAAGTGTGTGACTGTCAGTTCGCTGGCGTCGTTTGGTCAAGGAATTGACCACTCACCCGTCGCATCATTCGATTACTCTCCTGCTATTTTCTGGAATCGTCTTAAGTGAGGGAAGGGTACTGCTGGCAAAATAAAAACGTCCTCAGTACAAAGTGGCAACACTTAACAAAATTATTGCACAGAAGTTTAAATATTTTGATTAGAACGATAAATTGATGTGATTCCTTCCAACAATTGTGTCTCTGAGTCATAAGCACGATAATTTATGACAATAATTTCAGATTTTGTTCACTCGTGAGGTTGCATGAAAATTATCAAACGTCTGCTAAACTTACTGCGGAAATTATTACAAGTGCATGGATTGGTATATGAATTTAGTCTTGAATATCATGCCGCAGTTCACTTAGTTCGCAAAATACGCGATGCTAAAAAGTCCGAACGTAGTGGTCTATACAGTGAACAAATCGCTTCCCATGAGATTATGTGAAATGAAAAACCAAAGTCGCGCGACGGATAACTAATTAAATACGTGAATTAAATAGCTGTGGCCTAATAAAACATGAAATATGGGTACCACAACTCACGTGCATGCAGTGTTCCCATGCGCCACCATTGTTGTGGCTTGAATTTGAAGGGAACGGACTCCGGAATTTCTGCTGATTTTCGCCTTGTTGTGTATTTTATAAAAGAAATCTTTTCCGTAGGAAGGGTATTAGTGGTTTCAGCTGATGCGTGCAAATTGGTTTAAATATCTAATTAAGATCATTAACTTCATTGATCTTTTAATTAATGGGTTCATATGCTCGTGCCTACTACCAGTGAAGTCATAAGCTGGGGAGAATTCGCCACATGCTCTAAATGTCTTCGGAAAGTCTCTGGGTTATGTAGTACACGCCATACAATGTGTGGAAAGCTCTATAAGAGTTGGCCTTAGACGTCTTCCCGATATTGTTTCTTCTATCGTGTCTAACGATTTAGAGTTCGAGATACTGAACCCTACAATGCGATCTCTCCTACCTTATTATTTCTACACATCAACCTTTACTTGTTGAACCATTTTTAACATTCCTCTGTTGCACCATACCGGAAATCTTTCCAGTTGCCTCTTCTCCAGTTTCTCCATTACCCAATAGGTATCATTTATGTACAACGTACCTCACATACTACATTTTATATTGCGCGAATGGTTCTTGTGGTCGTTATTTTAAAAATCTAGTAGGGACTGAAAATATACATACATTCAACATTTCGTTTTTAGCACTCCATGTTTTCGTCGGTTCTGATACTCCTGTGTTCTTTCAGTATATCGACCTTGGCGTGCATCTACAGCTGATAAAAGTTGACATCTCTCAACAAATGAATGAAATTGACAATAATTTTAATAGAAAGGAAGCTCAGGGTTTAACGCCTCAGTTATATTTTGTATAATTCTTCAGTAAAACTGCACGAACTGTATGATTGCACAATATGTACTTAAAATTTGCTTTTTTGAAACTGTTGTTCATCAAATTATTTTTGTTATTAATGTTGGTAAGTAACTGACTTCTTGCTGTGGGATTTCCTAAATTTCTGAAAGTTGTCTTCTACCATTTATTATTGTTAACTGAATTATTTTGATTCTGAAAAATAGCTACAAGAGTCACAGCTCAAAGCTAAACAAAAGTTTTGCTCAGCTATTGGAATTGTCACTTTGACTTTCACATTCTTGCAAGATTTAGGGGAAATAGCAAAATTAACAACAAGTCTCATTTCTGTTTGAATGACTCTGTAATGCTGGTTGCAAAAGTAGAACAATGAAACTGAGCTTGGTTGCTACATTTTCTTCATTAAAGTCAAGTAGTTGAATGTCAATAAAAATGCTGTTAATGATTTTTGATTCCATATACAGAAAAAACTATGTTTTTGTCCCGTCTAGACCGGTGACTGTACTCCTTTCCAAATATTTTGTGTTTTCAGATGGAAAAATCAAATGAAAAGTTTCACTGTTTCTCGTCGCAGTATAGCGTACAAGCAATGTGATTTAGTGGACGTCTCGAAGTTATTAAAGTAACGACTTAGGTAAGAATTGAAGTTTAAGTGAAAAGTGATTAGGAGGAGGACCCATTTAACACCCACTAAACGCTGAAAAATAAAACGATCGCCTTAATGATAATCCAAATCGTTTTATGTCACAGTTGAACATTATATCAATCTAAAGTTTCTACTGATTTTACTAAAAGACACCTACTTCAGTATCTAGTTGTTGTGATGTTAAATATTTATTGTTTGGAGCTAATGAGCATGTGGCATTACGTAAATGTAACTAGCCCACACGCTAATAAACTCGCGAAACGATAATCAAAAGCTGAAGTACCATTCTAGTATGTATAGATGAAAAAATTAAGACGTAAGTTCTCAATAAAGAGAGGCCATGAATGTACTCGAAAGGATAATTACCCTTTTAAAAAGAAGGGGGAAATTTTTATGAATATCCATAAAAATTCGTTTTTAAATTGAAGCCTATCAGTTCAGGTTCCACAACCTAGCATCTAGAAATGTGTGGTTTAAGGGTTATGGATCATATACACTCTTTAAGGGGACCACACCGTGTCTATCTAACCAATGTTAATTTAGGCAAGTATTGGACCCAATTCTGAAAAAAATCTATTTGATACAGGACCTTAATATTGTTATTGTATGTTACATGATGCTAATAGCGCCAACTATACTAAAATCTATTTATTTTATAGTTTTTAAGAAATACTTTTTTAAATTTATGAACAAAAAATATTAAGTTTTTTCTGTAGAAAATATTTTTTGTGAACTTCCTAATGGGGGAGTATTAATGACTGTAGCACCAGAGGTGGCTTTTTATGTTATACAAAGTCTCTGAAAAATTCATTCAGTTATCTATGATAATTTCTGATATAGTGGAGCATATGTACTGAAAATTTTAGTTTGCAGGAAATTGACTTTAAAGAAAAAACGTTTGAAATTTGTTACTTACAGTTAATTTAAACTGTCCTGCTGCATATGATGGTCCTTCTTTGGCCTCTATCAGGTCTTCCAGCTTCTTTTTCACCTTACTGGATGTTTGTCTTGCTTTCTTGGCCATATTAGATGCAGACCTGTCTGCATTGGCTATCCTAGATTTATCGCAATGTTGCAGCCCAGTGATCATATTTTCACCAGGATTAATTCCAGGCTTTTTCAGTACCCAACACTCTCCAATATTACCACAACTGAATGTAATAACAGCATCATGAACTCCTAGTTTCATTGTATGCATGCCTACAAATACAGTTTTAGGAAGGAAGGCACGAAGAGAATACAAACTTTTGGAATATGGTGTTACAGGAGATGCTGAGGATTAGATGGGTACATCAGATAACAAACAAAGAGATTGTGCAACCAATTGGACACAACAGAGTTTTACGGCGGAAGTTGTCTAAAAGATCGTACAGGATGACAGAGCTCATCCTGAGGGGTCAGGTCATAGTTAAGCTATGCAAAGATGAAGAGACTTGTGGCGTATGGACTAATGTGGCAACCTGCATGAAACCCATCTTCCAATTGTAGACCACAAAACAACAAACAAAACTTTCAGACTTCATAATATATTTTTCTGAACCGAATTTTTCCGTCACTCTCCAGACTAATTTGTAACATCAGCAACTCATTCAGAGAAATATATCATGAAATCAGATCTAACAACAAAATGTGTCATTTTACAATAGCACTGTTACAAGCATGAACTGATAAAGTAGCTAATAAGATAACAAATATTTCCTTTCAAAAATTATTTCTCAATGGAATGAAGTAATGGAAATGTTCTATATTTTGCCCTAACCATACCTTTTTGTTTTGGGCTTTTGGTTTAACTGAGAGTCTTAAGCGGCCATGTCGCAATTTGTGAAGCTAGGGTACTCAGAATACCATTTAGGCATGAAGCTTACTAAACTTACGGCAATCGAATCTGATGTTGTAAGAGAAAAGTTTTTCTTTGAAAAGTGGTGGCGTGGTGTAAAGCGATGTCCCCGAAAGTTTTATTCAGTTCACAATGTCTACTGTGATGTTACATGCCATGTGTATTACTTGGACGACTTTCTTTTTTCGCTGACGCAAGTTGCAGCACTCTGCCGCTATAGGCGACAGACTGCTCCGGATTGCAACATATAACATGGCATTGTGTAACCTAGCTATCTCCGTGCATGAGAAACAGAGTAGTGTAGTCGTGTTTCAAATTCTAAGTATTCGTACCTCATAGAGCACCCTATCCTTCAGCATGACAATACCAGACTACACACGAGCGCTGCGACGCCAGAAATAATCTGATGCCTTGGGTTCACTGTCACCGACCATCCTCCAAACAGTCCCTACTTGTCCCATCCGATCTTCATCTGTTTCCAAAACTTAAAGAACACCTTCGAGGACTTGAATTTGATACTGATGAAGCGATGCAAGCAGAGGTGAGGTTGTGTCTCCGTTAACAAAGTTAGACATTCTACAGTGGTCTCTCGTTGGGAGAAATGTGTTCGTCGCCAGGGTGAGTATGTTGAGAAATTTATATGTAGATATGAGGAATAAAGATGAAGATTGGTTAGTTGGTTGGTTGATTTCGGAGAGGGGGCCAAATAGCGAGGTCATCGGTCTCATCAGGTTAGGGAATGATGGGGAAGGTTGTTGGTTGTGCCCTTTCAAAGGAATGATCCTCGCATTTGGCTGAAGCCATTTTAGGGAATGCACAGAAAACCTAAATCGGGATGGCCCTACGCAGGTTTGAACCGTCATCCTCCCGAATGCGAGACCAGTGTGCTAACCACTGCGCCTCCTTGCTCGGTAAAGATGTAGAACGTCAATAGCGTTTGTTCTGTTTAAACAGAACATTAAGAGGTGTCACAAAAAAAAAAATTCGGAGCACGCCCTCGTAAGATGAATTTCAACGAAATTAAAAAAGGATAATGGAATGTAAACGAATTGAATTCGACAATGCTGAGTGAATTACAGTGTATCAGAAAAGGAGGCACTGCAATTAGTATATGCGGTTTGCTGTTTGGGTAGAAAAATAACTGATGATGGCAGAGGATGAGTGGATATAAAATGAAGACTGGCAATAGAAAGAAAAGTATTTCCGAAAAGGGGACTCTGTTAACACGGAATTTAAATTTAACCGTTTGCAAGACTTTCATGTTTGTACTTGCCTGAGTGTGCTCTTGCACTGAAGTGAAATGTGGACGATAATTGAGTCCAGACAAGAAAAGAATAGACTCTTTTGATATGTGATGAAACAGAAGAATACTAAAGATTACCCTGGTTGATCGAATAATGAAAGAGACATTGCGGAATCAAATTGGGGAAAAATACATTTAAGGCACAACTTTACTAAAAGAATGGGTCAGATGTAAGAACGTATCCGAAGACATCAAGGAATCGTCAGTTATGCAATAGAGGGAACTGGGGGGGGGGGGGGGGGGGGAGCGTAGAGGGAGAGCAAGGCTTGATTACAGTGAGTAGGTTGCAGTCGATGTAGGTTGCAGAATTTATGCAGAGATAAAGGGCTCTAAATAGCACAGACTAGCGTGGAGACCTAAATCAAACCAATATTCAGACTTGAAGACCACAACAGCAACAACAATTTTCTTAAAAGCTATGTAATTGTTGTATTAAAAATTATTTGGTATCATTCCAAGTATTGGTTTACCCTGAATATAAATCCTGTATAGAGAGACACCCAAGCATTTGCTGAGGCTGATTCTTTATAAAGAAAAGGCAGAAACTATCTGGTGATAAAGCTTTTTGTGCTACTAAAAGTGATTAGGCATCAAATCACGTATACTAAAATATAATATTTACAGATGCTTGATGATTATTACGATTTGGCAAGTCAGCCTTATGGAGGAGTGTAATATGGGTGAAAGGGCGTATGATGTTTCGAATTGTCTCAGTGCGCCATGATTCACGAAACACACAGTGTAAATGTAAATGCGTCAAGAAAAGATGAGACTCTATAAATGTATTCAGTGGCATTGCCTCCATAGTTTATGGCCTTCCTAACACTACTACTGGAGACTCCTGCAGCGTGTAGTTTCCTTGACATCTAACGTCCATCATCTAGGGGATTAGCTTCAGTTCCCTTTCTGTCTGGTATCAATCTCCAAACTTATTTTGTCCCTCTGTTATCATCCATTCGTTCTAAATGGCTACCTCTTTATTCAATGGCTTCCATGTTGTTTCCTTCGCCTTACATAATTTCTGATTTCGTCGTTTCTGATGTGGTCTAACTCTGAAGTTCTAGCACTTCGTCTCCATTAATCCACTTTCATGGACAGCACTTCATGATTTTCTCTTGTTCTTGTTTTTCCAAACTTCTGACTCATATACATTTGCTGGCTACTATTATTTCGTACATAATATTTTACTTTTATTTTTGATCTCCTAAAAATTACTCGTAAATGTTAGTAGCAGCTTTCAACATTCCGTCAGGCTTAATTAATTGTGATAATTTGGTGCAGTACTGCTATTTACGTGATGAACAGTTTGTTGTGGGTATGGATGCCAGAATTCTGTAACAAAAAATATAATCAGCTTTGGACGTTTAATTAACTGCGCAAGTAAATCTATACTTACTGATTTTGTCATGGTTCACTGCTTTGTACACCAAAGTAATTATCTGAAGTAAATCTTTTAATGCAGGACGATATGTGATAGTGTCACCAAAAATTTTAAATTCAGTTTCAACCTTCCCTTGTTTTATTATATTGTTTTTGATTAGAATAATGTTTTATTCATCGAATACAACATATGTACTATTACATTTTACAGATGCACATGAGTGTTTTAAACTAATCTGATTATTTACATGAGGTAATATAAACATCATCATTCACTAAAGGCAGTGCAGCCTTTCTTCTCTCTTTCTTGGCATCTTTTTCATGTGGTTGTAGTTTTTACGTTTCATTCCAGTGATCACACTCTGTATTATTGATATTTTGTGTTTGTTCCTTTGCTTTCTTTCTCGGGAGTTTACCATTCGCTACATTCTTTAAAAATCTTTGTGTCGAAACCAACGACCTATATATCGGTTTCTTAATTTATATATGGTATTAATCATTCTTCCACTTTTTAGTGTGTTTTTTAACAAACGATAATTTTTTTCTATACATGATGTTATCGTCACTCCCTCGAACACTGCTGCTTCTAAATTGTTTCCTTTCCTTTTCCTCAAGAGCATGCGAGTCACGTCCATAGTTTAAAACACTCCAACTGGAAGAGAAGGACTTGAAGTTGTTTGAGATTATAAATAAATTTCGCAAGCTTGCGATAATCCTTTTCTTTAAATTATTTAAATTTTTGTTTAGTCATCGGCGTTCTGACTCGATTGATGCGGCTTGCCACGAGTTCTTCTCCTGCTCTAATCTCTTCATCTCAGAGCTGCACTTGCACCCTGTGTTATCAGTTTTCCATTACTGTATTCCAGTCTCAGTCTTCCCTTACAGTTTTTTGTCTCTACAGTTCCCTATAGTACCACGAAGGCTATTCCCCAATGCCTTAACAAATGTCCTGTCATTAGGTCCCTTCTTCTTGGTAGTGTTTTTCTTGTATTCTTTTCATCGCCGATTCTGGGGAGAACCTCCTCATATCTTACCTTATCGGTCCACTAATTTTCAACAATCTTCAGTAACGCCATATCTCAAACGCTTCGATTCTTTTCCGCTCTGGTTTTCCCATTGTCCCCGATTCACTACTATGCGCACACTCTCAGAAATTTCTCCCTCAAATTAAGGTCTGTGTTTGATACCAGTAGATTCACTTGGTCATGTCTTTCTTTCTTCGTTCTTTATGGCTTATTTTGCTTCCTTGGTAGCGGAAATTATTTGAATTTCTCTGCATCTTGCTCACCAATTTTGGTGTTAAGTTTCTCGCTATTTTCATTTCTGCTGCTTCTCATTACCTTTGTCTTTTTCCGGTTTACTCTCAGTCCATATGCTGTACTCATTACACTCTTCATTCCATTCAACAGACCCTGTAGTTCTTCACTTTCGCTGAGAATAGCAATGTCATCAGCGAAACTTATCACTGATATCCTTTCACCTCGACTCTTAATTGCACTCCTGAATCTTTCTTTTATTTCGATCACTGCTTCCTGATTGAATAGTAGGGGCTAATGACTGCATCCCAGTGATACGCTTTTTTTTTTTTTACTTCGAGCACATTGTTCTTTGTCTCCCATGCTTGTTGATTCCTCTTGCTTCTTGTACATGCTGTGTATTACGCGTCTTACCCTATAGCTCGCTCCTAGTTTTCTCAGAATTTCGAACATCTTGCACAATTTTATATAGTCGAATGCTTTTTCCAGGTCGACAGATCCTATGAATGTGTCTTTACTTTTTTCAGTCTTGCTTCCAGTACCAGACGCAATTTCACAACTGCCTCTCTGGTGCCTTCACCTTTTCTAAAACCAAACTAATCAACATTTGATAGATCCTCATTTTTCTTTCCACTCTTCTGTATATTATCCTTGTCAGCAGCTTGGAAGCATGAACTATTAAGCAGACCATGTGATAGTTCTCGCAGTTATCCGCCCTTGCTTTCTTGGGAATTGTGTGGATGACATTTTTCCGAAAATTTAAAGGCACGTCGCCAGTCTCATAGATTCTATGCACCAACGTGAATAATTGTTTTGTTGCATTTCCCCCCCCCCCCCCCCCCCCCAATGATCTTCAGAAATTCCGATAGAATGTTATCTATCTCTTCTGCCTTATTTCATCTCAAAGTCTTCCAGACTTCTTTTAAATTCTGACTGCATCCCCTATGACTTCCATATCGATTCGTCGTCGGAGAAGTCCTCCCCTCATAGACAGTATTTACAATAATTACAGTGGATTTGATTATACATTTATTCGAATAACCTGAAGCTTTTGCTTCTTACAATCAGTAACTTAATATTATTTGGAACAGTCGTGATGCGTTCTCTCTTGGGACATTGTTAGGTTTTCAGTGTGCTGCTATTTGTCTGTTGCGGCTGGATAGATGAATGTTGCTAAACAACATTTTCCAGTAATGATATTTTCACTCTGCAGCGGAGTGTGCGCTGATATGAAACTTCCTGGCAGATTAAAACTGTGTGCCCAACCGAGACTCGAACTCGGGACCTTTGCCTTTCGCGGGCAAGTGCTCTACTATCTGAGTTTCAACATTTTGCAGTATCCCCCTGTTATCAGTGAGGAACGACACAGTTTAAAATCATTTCTCGAACAGTAAATCGTCTTTGGGGCTGGTGTTAGGACCTCTCAACCTTTCCTCTCCTCAATCTGAGCCTGGTGCACAATTGAGTGTTTTAAAAGCTAAAAGAGTCTTATAAAAGATAGGTTAAGGAAAGCCAAACCTATGATTATAGGCTTTGTAGTCTTAGAGATTGCTTTTGACAATGTTGACTGGAATAGACTTTTTGAAATGATGAAGGTAGTAAGGGTAAAATACAGGTAGTGAAAGGCTATTTACAACTAGTACAGCAACCAGACGGCAGTTATAAGAGTCGAGGGGCATGAAAGGTAAGCAGTGAATGAGATGGGGGTGAGGCAGGGTTGTAGCGAATCAATCATCTTATTTAGTCTGTACGTTGAGCGACCAGGAAAGGAAAGCAAAGAAAAATTTGGAGTTGGAAATAAAGTTCAGGGAGAAGAAATAAAAACTTTGAGATTTGGCTATGACGTTCTAATCCTGACAGACACAGCAGCTGATTGGAAAGAGTAGCTGAACGGAATGGACAGTTCTTGAAAGAAGGATGTAAGATGAGCATCAACAAAAGTAAAACGAAGATAATGGAATGTAATCGAATTAAATCAGGTGATGATGAAGGAATTAGTCTGGTAAATGACACACTTCAAGTTGCAGCTGAGTTTTGTTATTTGTGCAGCAAGACAGTGATGATGGTGGGAGTAGAGAGGATATACAATGTGGACTGGCAATTGCAAGAAAAGCGCTTCTGGAGAAAAGAAATTCGTTAGAATCGAATATAGATTTAAGCGTTAGGAAGTGTTTTCTGAAAGTCTTTATGTGGAGTCTAGCCATGTATGGAAGTGAAACATGGCCGATAAACATTTTAATAAAGATTGGACTAGTGAGGAGGTACTGAATAGAAATGGGGAGAAAAAAATTGTGGCGCAACTTGAGTAGAAGAATGGATCGGTTATTAGAATGCAATATGATACATCAAGGGATCAGCAATTTGACAGTGGAAGGAACTGTGTACGATAAAAATCGTGGGGGGAGAGACTAAGAGATGAATGTAGTAACCAGATTGCGAAGGATGTAGGTTGCAGTAGTTATTGGGAGATGAAGAGGATACAGTAGCATTGAGAGCTGCATCAAACCAGTCTTCGTACTGATGACCACAACACAATCTGTGTGTGATATTCCTTACATTTCTATAAGACACGTGTGATACCCATCGTAAGTGTGGTGGAGTGAGCTGAACATTCGTTTCCAAGCTCTGGAGCTATAGTGCCCTCCTGCGAGAAAGTAGTACGTCTGCGCCGTTGGTCGATGAAACAATGAATCTACGTTCGTCTCAGTGGAGTTTTACGACTCTCTTGAGCAGCGTTTTATTTGCAGCAACTGTCTTAAACTTCGGGTGGAATGGTTCCCGTCTTGGGGATACGTCGAGTAACTCTACTTTAGTACCTCCGAGTTAAAACAAGATGCAATTCTTGCCAATGATCATACAGAATTTATCTGCCGAAAGCACGTTCGTGAACAGTATCTTCCCAATCACTTAAGAGCACACACTGCAATAATTTCTCATGTCTCCAATTGCAACACGACGGTTAATATGCACTGTAGCAGTTAAACAATTAAGAACCGGCCTAAAAAATTTATCCTCCTTTGGGACGTGGAAAGCAAAAGACTGGCAAAGTGCTCATTTGTGGATAATTAGAGAGAGGGGCACAGAAGTATAATTACTAGTTCGAAACCGAACTGTTATAATGACTATTTGAGGCTCTTTTTTGAGCTGTTTTCAAGTGTAGGCCTACTAAGACGCTTCCGCAGCGGACTGTTGCACTTCCATTGTTACGGGTGACGATCAACAACACAATATTTTCAAAGTAAAGATTATTTATAAGGAGAAGGCGATTGAAAACGAGACGGATGGAAAACACTAAGAAAACTGTTTATTATTTCAAACTTAATCCCTACAACAATAAACAATAAGATAATAGAACGGGTAAATTTGTTCCCAAGATTGTTTCACTGGGAATATTTCGCTTACTTTTCGATTCAATAAACTTTACCAACAGCCGTACACTTTAAGATATTTTATTTTATTTTGAAAGCAACCAGTTTTGGCAATTCATTGTGCGTCTTCAGACCCCAGCATAATAAAAAAAATATACGTGTAGTAATATAAAGGCCCTGCATAATAAGAGTATGCATGTAGCAATATAAAGGTGTACAAATCAGGCTTACAAGAAGTGACAGATAACTATAATACCGTTTAAGCTTAAAAATGATGAAAGTATTGGCGTTAAGTGAAATCTATGTCTACATCCATCACACCAATAGACTAAAACATGTGTGTATATTTGTTAGTAGCATTAAACCAAACCTTTGTGTATATCCAGCACAATAGACTAAAACATATGTACGTATTTGTTCGTCATAAAACTATTAAACATAACAGATTTACAAGGTAACACGTAAATTCATTAAAAAGATCAGCACTAGACAGTGTACAATCAAGAGCTCCGTAAAAACAGAGCTCATCTGTTTTTTTTTATTTTTTATATAATTATAAAATTCTTTTAGATAAGGAACCACGTAATATATACAGGGTTATTACAAATGATTGAAGCGATTTCACAGCTCTACAATAACTTTATTATTTGAGATACACTCCTGGAAATGGAAAAAAGAACACATTGACACCGGTGTGTCAGACCCACCATACTTGCTCCGGACACTGCGAGAGGGCTGTACAAGCAATGATCACACACACGGCACAGCGGACACACCAGGAACCGCGGTGATGGCCGTCGAATGGCGCTAGCTGCGCAGCATTTGTGCACCGCCGCCGTCAGTGTCAGCCAGTTTGCCGTGGCATACGGAGCTCCATCGCAGTCTTTAACACTGGTAGCATGCCGCGACAGCGTGGACGTGAACCGTATGTGCAGTTGACGGACTTTGAGCGAGGGCGTATAGTGGGCATGCGGGAGGCCGGGTGGTCGTACCGCCGAATTGCTCAACACGTGGGGCGTGAGGTCTCCACAGTACATCGATGTTGTCGCCAGTGGTCGGCGTAAGGTGCACGTGCCCGTCGACCTGGGACCGGACCGCAGCGACGCACGGATGCACGCCAAGACCGTAGGATCCTACGCAGTGCCGTAGGGGACCGCACCGCCACTTCCCAGCAAATTAGGGACACTGTTGCTCCTGGGGTATCGGCGAGGACCATTCGCAACCGTCTCCATGAAGCTGGGCTACGGTCCCGCACACCGTTAGGCCGTCTTCCGCTCACACCCCAACATCGTGCAGCCCGCCTCCAGTGGTGTCGCGACAGGCGTGAATGGAGGGACGAATGGAGACGTGTCGTCTTCAGCGATGAGAGTCGCTTCTGCCTTGGTGCCAATGATGGTCGTATGCGTGTTTGGCGCCGTGCAGGTGAGCGCCACAATCAGGACTGCATACGACCGAGGCACACAGGGCCAACACCCGGCATCATGGTGTGGGGAGCGATCTCCTACACTGGCCGTACACCACTGGTGATCGTCGAGGGGACACTGAATAGTGCACGGTACATCCAAACCGTCATCGAACCCATCGTTCTACCATTCCTAGACCGGCAAGGGAACTTGCTGTTCCAACAGGACAATGCACGTCCGCATGTATCCCGTGCCACCCAACGTGCTATAGAAGGTGTAAGTCAACTACCCTGGCCAGCAAGATCTCCGGATCTGTCCCCCATTGAGCATGTTTGGGACTGGATGAAGCGTCGTCTCACGCGGTCTGCACGTCCAGCACGAACGCTGATCCAACTGAGGCGCCAGGTGGAAATGGCATGGCAAGCCGTTCCACAGGACTACATCCAGCATCTCTACGATCGTCTCCATGGGAGAATAGCAGCCTGCATTGCTGCGAAAGGTGGATATACACTGTACTAGTGCCGACATTGTGCATGCTCTGTTGCCTGTGTCTATGTGCCTGTGGTTCTGTCAGTGTGATCATGTGATGTATCTGACCCCAGGAATGTGTCAATAAAGTTTCCCCTTCCTGGGACAATGAATTCTTGGTGTTCTTATTTCAATTTCCGGGAGTGTATTCTCACAATGCTTTGCACACACATACAAAAATTCAAAAAGTTTTTTTAGGCATTCACAAATGTTCGATATGTGCCCCTTTAGTGATTCGGCAGACATCAAGCCGATAATCAAGTTCCTCCCACACTCGGCGCAGCATGTCCCCATCAATGTGTTCGAAAGCATCGTTAATGCGAGCTCGCAGTTCTGGCACGTTTCTTGGTAGAGGAGGTATAAACACTGAATTTTTCACACAACCCCACAGAAAGAAATCGCATGGGGTTAAGTCGAGAGAGCGTGGAGGCCATGACATGAATTGCTGATCATGATCTCCACCGCGACCGATCCATCGGTTTTCCAATCTCCTGTTTAAGAAATGCCAAACATCATGATGGAAGTGCGGTGGAGCACCATCCTGTTGTGGCATGAGCCAATTTTCCAGCATGTCCAGATACACGTGTCCTGTAACGTTTTTTTCGCAGAAGAAAAAGGGGCCGTAAACTTTAAACCGTGAGACTGCACAAAACACGTTAACTTCTGGTGAATTGTGAATTTGCTGCACGAATGCGTGAGGATTCTCTACCGCCCAGATTCGCACATTGTGTCTGTTCACTTCACCATTAAGAAAAAAATGTTGCTTCATCACTGAAAACAAGTTTCGCACTGAACGCATCCTCTTCCATGAGCTGTTGCAACCGCGCCGAAAATTCAAAGCGTTTGACTTTGTCATCGGGTGTCAGGGCTTGTAGCAATTGTAAACGATAAGGCTTCTGCTTTAGCCTTTTCCGTAAGATTTTCCAAACCGTCGGCTGTGGTACGTTTAGCTGCCTGCTTGCTTTATTCGTCGACTTCCGCGGGCTACGCGTGAAACTTGCCCGCACGCGTTCAACCGTTTCTTCGCTCACTGCAGGCCGACCCGTTGATTTCCCCTTACAGAGTCATCCAGAAGCTTTAAACTGCGCATACCATCGCCGAATGGCTGTTGGTAGATCTTTGTTGAACTTCGTTCTGAAGTGTCGTTGCACTGTTATGACTGACTGATGTGAGTGCATTTCAAGCACGACATACGCTTTCTCGGCTCCTGTCGCCATTTTGTATAACTGCGCTCTCGAGCGCTCTGGCGGCAGAAACCTGAAGTGCGGCTTCAGCCGAACAAAACTTTATGAGTTTTTCTGCGTGTCTGTAGTGTGTCGTGACCATATGTCAATGAATGGAGCTACTGTGAATTTATGAAATCGCTTCAATCATTTGTAAGTACCAATCTTCATTTAAAATAAAATGTCACACAGTGAGCTATGAAATACAGTAGTATACATATTTACAGCCTGGGCAATATCACGGATGTTAAGACAAGTAGTTGTCACATCATCGAAAATAACTTGACGCAAAATCCAACGGCAGTGGACATATTAAGAGGAAATAGTATGCATAGCCAGCACTAAGAATATTCACAACTACCTTGTGGCTTAGGTTGTACAGTAAATCGGAATACAAGATGTGACTGGTTTCCTTTATATCACTGAACAGGTCGGCATTACCACAGTGAAACAAATCAACAAGAAAGTCAAAACCTACTTAAGCAAGGCGAGTCCTCTAAGTTCACAGCCGACAACTTCATACGGTTTTACTGGGAGTATAAGGCAGTACGCAACACGACCTATCTGTAGATGCCAGCCCACCTAAATACTAAGACACAGCACGCTGTGTCACGATAGGGAACGTGGGTACGGACAAAAGCTCCAATCGTTTCATCATCTTCAAGTTTAAGCGGTATTATAATTATCTGTATCTTCTTGTAAGCTTGATATGTACACACTTATACTACTACATGTATACTCTTTTATTATGCAGGGTACTGAAGATGGCAAAATGAATTGGCGAAACTGGTTGCTTTCCCCTCGCTCCTCACTTGATGCCCAGAAAGATCTAAGGCACAAGGGCCTTTTAGAAAATTTTAATTACTTAAACAGATAGTCTTACCCCTATAGTTTACTTGTTAGTAGGTTCTGTCCAATGTATTTTTATGCGTACTCCGGGCCTTACGCATTCAGAACCACCACATTTATTATTCTTATGGTTTTAACTAACTGCTCATTTCGTATATTGGCCACCTAATATAGTATTAGACTTTTTAAAAAAGATAGACGTAAGGAATTGTTTATCAAATGTTCAGCATCACCCACTTTTCACACTTTGTACACCTCATCCGGCCTCTGGCGATTCTCGCGCCACTGCGTGAGCCCTTTCCGGGTTTCTGCCAGTCAGTCAGGCCGTGTCCGTTGCCGCGCAGCTCCTCTCAAATGTGTGTGAAATCTTATGGGACTTAACTGCTAAGGTCATCAGTCTCTAAGCTTACACACTACTTAACCTGAATTATACTAATGACAAACACACACACCCGTGCCCGAGAGAGGATTTGAACCTCCGCCGGGACCAGCCGCACAGTCCATGACTGCAGCACCTGAGACCGCTCGGCTAATCCCGCGCGGCAGCTCCTCTCAACTTGCACTGTATGTTCTGATATGTTTACGTGGCCCTAATTTCGCTGTTTGTTCATGCCAATGCTCCACTCTTCGACGTTCGTGTTTAGGGGAGTTTTAGCAGCACAGTATTTTATTTTTATTTCCTGGGTCATTGCCGCTCCCATCATTAAAAAAAATTTTTAAAAAATATTTTTAATTTTTATCTACCGCTTTCACCAGATGACGGTTTTTGAATGGTGGGGAGTGGCTACAGGGCAATGTTCAACGTTACTATATTATAAATAGCGTATGCGAGTACTTTCTAGTTTCATTCAAAAAACTGGCTATTTAAAAGTTTAATTTACACCTCAGAAGTGGGGGATCGAATATTTATATGAGCTCTTATTATATTATTTCTTTTTACAGATTGCCTGAGGATGCGCCGATAAGTGGTGCGAAAACGGTTGCGGATTTAATAAAAATCATTGATACAGCCAGTGCGGAATTTTCTTTGAAAAAAAAAATCAAATATCTTTAAGTGTACGGCTGTTGGTAAACTTTATTGAATTGAAAAGTACGTACCAGCCCATGTCCCCTGGCCGTAACGGACCAACAGAGATTATTTCGCGTACAGTCGCCGCTCCTCCCCATGCGGTTACCATTTGTTTGGAGCCCTGATGAAAGACATTGGTAGCTGTCGATTTGCTTCAGACAAGGAGGTGCTCGCCTGGATACAGTCTTGGTTCCGTAGGCCACAGCAAAAATTTTCCCAGGAAGGCATAAATCGTCTTGTCTCACAGTGGGCTAAATACACTCCTGGAAATTGAAATAAGAACACCGTGAATTCATTGTCCCAGGAAGGGGAAACTTTATTGACACATTCCTGGGATCAGATACATCACATGATCACACTGACAGAACCACAGGCACATAGACATAGGCAACAGAGCATGCACAATGTCGGCACTAGTACAGTGTATATCCACCTTCCGCAGCAAAGCAGGCTGCTATTCTCCCATGGAGGCGATCGTAGAGATGCTGGATGTAGTCCTGTGGAACGGCTTGCCATGCATTTCCACCTGGCGCCTCAGTTGGACCAGCGTTCGTGCTGGACGTGCAGACCGTGTGAGACGACGCTTCATCCAGTCCCAAACATGCTCAATGGGGGACAGATCCGGAGATCTTGCTGGCCAGGGTAGTTG
The DNA here is from genome assembly GCF_023864345.2 of Schistocerca serialis cubense. Taxonomy (NCBI): domain Eukaryota; kingdom Metazoa; phylum Arthropoda; class Insecta; order Orthoptera; family Acrididae; genus Schistocerca; species Schistocerca serialis. Next base: position 429,065,291 of record NC_064645.1, read on the forward strand.
ACTTACACCTTCTAGAGCACGTTGGGTGGCACGGGATACATGCGGACGTGCATTGTCCTGTTGGAACAGCAAGTTTCCTTGCCGGTCTAGGAATGGTAGAACGATGGGTTCGATGACGGTTTGGATGTACCGTGCACAATTCAGTGTCCCCTCGACGATCACCAGTGGTGTACGGCCAGTGTAGGAGATCGCTCCCCACACCATGATGCCGGGTGTTGGCCCTGTGTGCCTCGGTCGTATGCAGTCCTGATTGTGGCGCTCACCTGCACGGCGCCAAACACGCATACGACCATCATTGGCACCAAGGCAGAAGCGACTCTCATCGCTGAAGACGACACGTCTCCATTCGTCCCTCCATTCACGCCTGTCGCGACACCACTGGAGGCGGGCTGCACGATGTTGGGGCGTGAGCGGAAGACGGCCTAACGGTGTGCGGGACCGTAGCCCAGTTTCATGGAGACGGTTGCGAATGGTCCTCGCCGATACCCCAGGAGCAACAGTGCCCCTAATTTGCTGGGAAGTGGCGGTGCGGTCCCCTACGGCACTGCGTAGGATCCTACGGTCTTGGCGTGCATCCGTGCGTCGCTGCGGTCCGGTCCCAGGTCGACGGGCACGTGCACCTTCCGCCGACCACTGGCGACAACATCGATGTACTGTGGAGACCTCGCGCCCCACGTGTTGAGCAATTCGGTGGTACGTCCACCCGGCCTCCCGCATGCCCACTATACGCTTTCGCTCAAAGTCCGTCAACTGCACATACGGTTCACGTGCACGCTGTCGCGGCATGCTACCAGTGTTAAAGACTGCGATGGAGCTCCGTATGCCACGGCAAACTGGCTGACACTGACGGCGGCGGTGCACAAATGCTGCGCAGCTAGCGCCATTCGACGGCCAACACCGCGGTTCCTGGTGTGTCCGCTGTGCCGTGCGTGTGATCATTGCTTGTACAGCCCTCTCGCAGTGTCCGGAGCAAGTATGGTGGGTCTGACACACCGGTGTCAATGTGTTCTTTTTTCCATTTCCAGGAGTGTATATTAACAGTTATATCGATTACTTTTCAAATAATAAACAATTTGCAGACGTTTTTTCGATGTGTCTGGTGTTATTTGACTGTTTCTCATAAATTGTGAAACTGAAGCACATCATTGTAACTCATCTGGACCGTTAAATCACCCGAATTTAATTATATGGAAAACGTCTGGTATTATTTCGAACAGGGGTAGAACTTAGCCATTAAATTCCCCGCAGACTAGTACGTCCACGGGGTCTGATCACCAGGATATGATACACTTAAGAAACTTGTAGACTATATCCTACGAATGTTTGAGTCCGTTATGAAGACTAGAAGTGCTGTTACACGGTATTAGCGTTATATCTGCTGGTGATGAGTAAATTTTGTCCACAGTGCTTGTGTGGTAAGTAAAACAAATTCGCAATATCAATCGTGTGTGTTTTGTACATATCGTCGTGTACTATTTTTTTTCTATGGAACGCAAGTCACGGAGGTTGAAAACTGCTTCTCCATTGTTTCTGTGAATTCTAATGACACCTTATAGAGAGGTATAGAATTTGATACACAGACTAGCGTAGGGAGCAAGTGTGTGTACCTTAAAAATGCGTAAATTCGATAAAAATCTGGTCTTTTTTACTCATCTCAAGACCTCTAGGATTATGTACACTCTGACACTAAAACAGTCCTAACTACTAACCTCAGAATGATCTCTCACGACTAGTCGTAAGCTCTACTGGATTAGTTAAAATTTTTTCATAAATTTTAATTAAGTCTGGAAATCGTTGACATACGCCAGAACATGTCTTACTGCAACTGACAGCCAAACTTAACATTCTCTCCATTATATTCAACTTAGTACAGGATGCTTCAAATAAAAATATATATTGTTATGAAGTCTTCTTGCTGGTATCTTTCGTCTTACAAATGGTTCAAATGGCTCTAAGCATTAGGGGACTTAACATCTGAGGTCATCAGTCCCCTAGACTCAGAACTACTTAAACCTAACTAACCTAAGGACACCACACACATCAATGTCCGAGGCAGGATTCGAACCTGCGACCGTGCAGCAGCGCGGTTCCGGACTGAAGCGCCTAGAACCGCTCGACCGCAGCGGCTGGCTTTCGGATTATTTTTGTTGTAATGATAATTACTAAAGGGTTGGCGGTTTCCTATTCAAAACGGCTATTTAGTTGGTAATATCAATCATCTTTTATGTAGTGTTACACACAGAGCATCTGAATGAATAGCTATACACTACCGATGTGTGGTGGGCTATTCTGTGTTCATATCAGATTTGCTGACAGAATACGGACTCTTGAGACCCTGCGTGTGTACAAAGGTGAAAAATTTAACAACAGTAGGGTTATCGTAGTATAAATTGATACTTAAGATAATCAATAGCAAAAGCACCTCTGAATAAAGTCTAAGATCCAAGGCTGCTGCAGAGGAAACCGTATGTTTTTGTAGTAGTCCTATTGTGCCCTATCTTTAATCCTGATTTTGTTAAGTAAAATAATTGTCGATAAGTACCTTTTATAACTTTCGAACGTATTTAGTGACATTATTTAAGTAATGACAAGGTTATTCGGTAGTTAAACGTGCAAAATGATACTTCATACACAAACTCCAAGTTTATTTCATTTATTTATTTTATCTTTTCATTCCCCGCTACAACGAATGGAGTGGGCTGTTACAAATCAAGCCCATTAATGAGTCCCGGGTTCTATTCAGCCAATTATAAGACATTCATTTCATTTCGTTCATTGCATATTTAAAAACTTGCTGCCTATTTTAAAAATCAGGTTGTACATTCTACAATTTTACATGTTTCCGTGCATTTGTTTTGAGCAATGAAAGCGGAGCAACAATAGTGAGTTAATACAGGTATAAAATGCACATTATTTGAAGAAAAGAAAACAGAGATATTTTGTTTATTTCAGAAGGAGCTAACATCATGAGAGGAGAGGTTTTTAATAGAAGTTGGTGTCCCGCTACCTGGCTAATGCATTTACAGAGGACTGGAAAAACTGGTAGAAGCCGACGTCGGAGAAGATCAGTTTGGATTCCGTAGAAATATTGGAACACGTGAGGCAATACTGACCCTACGATTTATCTTAGAAAATAGATTAAGGAAAGACAAACCTACGTTTCTAGCATTTGTAGACTTAGAGAAAGCTTTTGACAATGTTGACTGGAATACTCTCTTTCGAGTTCTGAAGGTGGCAGCGGTAAAACACAGGGAGCGAAAGGCTATTTACAATTTGTGCAGAAACTAGAATGCAGTTATAAGAGTCGAGGGACATGAAAGGGAAGCAGTAGCTGGGAAGGGAGAGAGACAGGGTTTTAGCCTATCCCCGATGTTATTTAATCTGTATATTGAGCAAGCAGTAAAGGAAACAAAAGAAAAATTCGGAGTAGGAATTAAAATCCATGGAGAAGAAATAAAAACTTTGATGCTCGCCGATGACATTGTAATTCTGTCAGAGACAGCAAAGGACTTGGAAGAGCAGTTGAACGGAATGGACAGTGTCTTTAAAGGATGATATAAGATGAACATCAACAAAAGCAAAGCGAGGGTAACGGAATGTAGTCGAATTAAATCGGGTGATGCTGCGGGAATTAGATTAGGAAATGAGACACTTAAAGTAGTAAATGAGTTTTGCTATTTGGGGAGCTAAATAACTGATGATGGTTGAAGTAGAGAGGATATAAAATGTGGGCTGGCAATGGCAAGGAAAGCGTTTCTGAAGAAGAGAAATTTGTTGACATCGAGTATAGAGTTAAGTGTCAGGAAGTCGTTTCTGAAAGTATTTGTATGGAGTGTAGCCATGTATGGAAGTGAAACATGGACGATAAATAGTTTAGACAAGAAGAGAATAGAAGCTTTCGAAATGTGGTGCTACAGAAGAATGCTGAAGATTAGATGGATAGATCACATAACTAATGAGGCGGAATTGAATATAATTGGGGAGAAGAGGAGTTTGTGGCACAACATGACTAGAAGAAGGGATCGGTTGGTAGGACATGTTCTGAGGCATCAAGAGATCACCAATTTAGTACTGGAGGGCAGCGTGGAGGGTAAAAATCGTAGAGGGAGACCAAGAGATGAATACACTAAGCAGATTCAGAAGGATGTAGGTTGCAGTAGGTAGTGGGAGATGAAGAAGCTTGCACAGGATAGAGTAGCATGGAGAGCTGCATCAAACCAGTCGCAGGACTGAAGACCACAACAACAACATGGAAAACGATCTATTATGGGAAATATACAGGTGAGATGTCGTTTGACAGTAGTAGATGACATTTGACATAAGACAAGCTGATAGTGAGGGAGGTGTGGGATCCCAACTGGGAACTGCGGTATCGGTCGCCATCCGGTCTTACCACACTTTCAAATAAGCGCGCCGCCAGTCAAGCCGCCGCGTTTCCTGCAGCCGCCACCGCGCCACGAGGGCGCTGCCACCAACGCTTAAGCCGCTGCCAGTGAGATGCAAGCATCCCCATTCCGGAGCTCCTACGGCAGGTCTACTTAACCTCAAACATCGACGCACAGTGCCCTTTGTGTGTATATAGTCATTGTATTGAACACTGAATTATTAACCTTTGCATCTGCATGTACAGGGTGTCCGAGAAGTCTTTCCCTGATTACATAAATTCATAACTCAGGCTAGAAGTAAGATACAAATATGAAACTTGCATCGAATTGTTAACAACTATCAAAGTTTTTTTCTGTTTTAGGTTCGCAGTACGTAAGTGGTGGATGAGGTGCAGTGCCCAAGAAGCCATGTTAACCAATCAGGAGAAGGGACAGTGTGTCCTGTGGTACCAGGAGACACGATCACCAACCACCAGTGCAGAGACACTTCCAGACAAAATTTGGAAGGAGTCCACCTGATGTCAAGAGCATTAAAGTCTGGTATGAGAAGTTCAAGAACACAGGATCGATTGCTGACCTTCTGAGGTGTGGTCGACCAAGATTTTCAGCAGACAGGGTGGAAGCTGTAAGGCAGTCTTTTCTGCGAAGTCCGAAGAAATCGGCCTCACGTGAATTACAGATGCCAAAAGGCTCTCTCCATGACATTTTACGCAAACGTTTATTATTTCGTGCATACGAAGTGCAAATCGTTCAGGCCTTGTTGCCCAATGACAGTACACGTCGATAGGACTTTGCGGTCGAAATGCTATCACGTATTGAGGACAGTGATGGTTATCTCAGACGAATTGCCTTTTCCGACGAAGCGACCTTTTTTATAAGTGGAGTAGTGAAACGCCACAATGTGCGCAGTTTGGGTTCACAACCCCCTGGCGAGGTCATGGAGTGCACCAGAGGCAGTCCAAAGGTGAATGTTTGGTGCGCGCTATTGCACGATCGAATAACGGGCCATTCTTCTTCGCTGAGGCTACCATCACATCTGCAGCGTATCTGGACATGTTGCAACTCTATGCTGTTCCTCAGCTGCTTCAGTATTACCCTGATGTCTTGTTTCAGCAAGACGGTGCACCATCTCACTGGGTTTTGGACGTCCGTGCCTATCTCGATATGACCTTTCCTGGGCGATGGATTGGTCGTGATGGGCCAACGGTTTGCCCTCCACCCTCTCCTGACATAACCCCATTAGACTTCTTTTTATGGGGTTATGTCAAGGAAGAGGTCTACCGAACATGTGTACCAGATCTTGAAACCCTGTGGCAACAGATAACCAGTCGTTAAATCGATCCCTCCAGTAATGTTGGCTAATGTGTGGACGGAAATTGAATATCGCGTAGATGTGCTACGTGCTACCAAGGGTGCTCATGTGGAGGTTTACTGATGTGTGAAAAAACTTTGATAGTTTGTAAACAATTAGACACCAGTTTCATATTTGTATCTTACTTCTAACCTGAGTTATCAATTTTTGTAATCAGGGAAAGTCTTTTCGGACACCCTGTACTTCAGAATTCAGATCAACGGTTAGCAACTGACGCTGCAATTACAGCAAAGAAAGTTGTTTATTACGTCTACCATTTGATACTGGATGTAGAATAAATTAACGTCTAAATTCTCTGTCCGCGAACCGAACCTGTTCCTCGCTTCGGTAGCCACTGAAGAACCACAATTTTGTTTTGTTTTGGTTTTTGGGCGCAAAAGTGCTATGGTCATTAGCGCCCGGTCCGTGACTTAGGAAACAGTAAAAAAACCGAAACTGAAAGCCAGCAGCAATGGGAACGAAAGTCATAAAATTGGAGAAACTAAAAGCAGAAGGAAGGCTTAAAAATCCACTACAGAAAGGGGTTGAAGAAGAACCACAATGCGTGCTAAGGAAGCTGAAGCTACGAACTGGTATAGGTATGCATATTCAAATACATAGCTAAATAAACAGGCAGAATACGGTACTGCGGTCGGCAATGCCTATATAAGACAAGTGTCTGGCGCAGTTATTAGGTCGGTTAATGCTGCTACAATGGCAAGTTATCAAGATTTCAGTGAGTTTGAAGGTGATGTATAGTCGGTGCACGAGCGATGGGACACAGCATCTCCGAGGTAGCGATGAAGTGTGGATTTTTCCTATGATCATTTCACCAGAGTACCGTGAATATCAGGAATCCGGTAAAACATCAGATCTCCGACATCGCTGCGGCCGGTAAAAGATCCTGCAAGAACGGTACCAACGACGTCTGTAGAGAATCGTTCACCGTGACAGAAGTGCAACCCTTCTGCAAACTACTGCAGATTTCAATGCTGGGTGATTCAACAAGTGTTAGCGTGTGAATCATTGAACAAAACATCATCGATATGGGCTTTCGGAGCCAAAGGGCCACTCGTGTACCCTTGATGACTGCACGACACAAATCTTTACGCCTTACCTGGGCCCGTCAGCACCGACGTACGACTGTTGATGACTGGAAACATATTGCCTCGTCCGACGAGTCTCGTTTCAAATTATATCGAGCGAAAGGTCGTGTACGTGTATGGAGACAACCTCATGAATCCAGGGAACCCGCATGTCAGCAGGGCACTGTTCAAGCTGGTGGAGGCTCTGTAATGGTGTGGGTCGTGTGCAGTTGGAGTGTGTTATGGGACCCTTGATATGTCTAGATACGACTCTGATAGCTGACACATACACTCCTGGAAATTGAAATAAGAACACCGTGAATTCATTGTCCCAGGAAGGGGAAAATTTATTGACACATTCCTGGGGTCAGATACATCACATGATCACACTGACAGAACCACAGGCACATAGACACAGGCAACAGAGCATGCACAATGTCGGCACTAGTACAGTGTATATCCACCTTTCGCAGCAATGCAGGCTGCTATTCTCCCATGGAGACGATCGTAGATGTGCTGGATGTAGTCCTGTGGAACGACTTGCCATGCCATTTCCACCTGGCGCCTCAGTTGGACCAGCGTTCGTGCTGGACGTGCAGACCGCGTGAGACGACGCTTCATCCAGTCCCAAACATGCTCAATGGGGGACAGATCCGGAGATCTTGCTGGCCAGGGTAGTTGACTTACACCTTGTAGAGCACGTTGGGTGGCACGGGATACATGCGGACGTGCATTGTCCTGTTGGAACAGCAAGTTCCCTTGCCGGTCTAGGAATGGTAGAACGATGGGTTCTATGACGGTTTGGATGTACCGTGCACTATTCAGTGTCCCCTCAACGATCACCAGTGGTGTACGGCCAGTGTAGGAGATCGCTCCCCACACCATGATGCCGGGTGTTGGCCCTGTGTGCCTCGGTCGTATGCAGTCCTGATTGTGGCGCTCACCTGCACGGCGCCAAACACGCATACGACCACCATCATTGGCACCAAGGCAGAAGCGACTCTCATCGCTGAAGACGACACGTCTCCATTCGTCCCTCCATTCACGCCTGTCGCGATACCACTGGAGGCGGGCTGCACGATGTTGGGGCGTGAGCGGAAGACGGCCTAACGGTGTGCGGGACCGTAGCCCAGCTTCACGGAGACGGTTGCGAATGGTCCTCGCCGATACCCCAGGAGCAACAGTGTCCCTAATTTGCTGGGAAGTGGCGATGCGGTCCCCTACGGCACTGCGTAGGATCCTACGGTCTTGGCGTGCATCCGTGCGTCGCTGCGGTCCGGTCCCAGGTCGACGGGCACGTGCACCTTCCGCCGACCACTGGCGACAACATCGATGTACTGTGGAGACCTCACGCCCCACGTGTTGAGCAATTCGGCGGTACGTCCACCCGGCCTCCCGCATGCCCACTATACGCCCTCGCTCAAAGTCCGTCAACTGCACATACGGTTCACGTCCACGCTGTCGCGGCATGCTACCAGTGTTAAAGACTGCGATGGAGCTCCGTATGCCACGGCAAACTGGCTGACACTGACGGCGGCGGTGCACAAATGCTGCGCAACTAGCGCCATTCGACGGCCAACACCGCGGTTCCTGGTGTGTCCGCTGTGCCGTGCGTGTGATCATTGCTTGTACAGCCCTCTCGCAGTGTCCGGAGCAAGTATGGTGGGTCTGACACACCGGTGTCAATGTGTTCTTTTTTCCATTTCCAGGAGTGTATATAAGTATATTGTCTGACCACCTGCATCCATTCATATCCATTGTGCATTTCGACGGACTTGGGCAATTCTAGCTGTACAATGCGATACCCCACACGTCTAGAATTGCTACAGAGTGGCTCCTGGGACACTCTTCGGGGTTTACACACTTCCGCTGGCCACCAAACTCCCCAGACACGACCATTATTGAGTATATCTGGGAAGCCTTGAAACGTACTATTCAGAAGAGGTCTCCACTCCCTTGTACTCTTACGGATTTACGGACAGCACTGCAGGATTCATGGTGTCAATTCGCTCCAGCTGTACTTCAGGCATTAGTCGAGTCCATGCCACGTCGTGTTGCGGCATTTCTGCGTACTCGCTGCTGCCCTACACGATATTAGGCAGGTGCGCTAATTTCTTTGGCTCTTATATGTGTGTGTGTGTGTATTACTGTACGGAGTGAAATGTTGGCGATAAGGTATGACTCCTAAAATGATGGTACGCATTGAAATTCCGTTTAATGCTTTTCCGAAGGAATGGTGCATACTGTACTCAATGTTTGCAAAATTGTTTAAAAAACCGCTGTTTTCGCATATCGTTAAACAAAAATGGTGGTGTTGGAGAAATTGCTAGAACGTTCTAACATCTTAACTTGCACCGTACTTACAATGATGGATGTTCTTTGATGGCGATGTCACTGCACTGGTGCTGTTACAATGATCGCTAGATCACTGCAAAACGACGGGTGCTTTTCTTGTCAGTCGAAAAATCAGTTAAAAAAAAAAACAAAAAAAAAAAAACAAACAAAAAAAACGTAAATATATTTCGGCGGCTGCGACGGCGCGTCATCCTGCGGTCCAACACTCTGCAAACATTTAAAACTATTATGAAGGAATGCAGGGCGTGGTTATCTCAGGTTGGTTAACGTAGACACAGTTTTAAGTTTAACAGCGGGCTACTGCATACCTACTGACTGAGCTCTTTTACTTGGCTTCTCTATGACCGGTGGAAGTCGGCTGGCTTCCTGCCACTCTGTGGACTGTTAACGGTCGCCACCAACATTAGCTACGTAGCAGTATCGTGCAGTGTAACAATAAGCAACCGTTGTGAATATAGTGTTGATCCGTGTACGGTGTTGTGCGTATTTACAAAATTAGCGAAGAGGCTGTACCTGGTCCTTTAGCGAATCGCCACCAAGTTCAGTTCCTCTGGTGCGACGCATTAACCTGTTGCGTGTTCACTCCTTTTATATGCTGTAATCTATCTGCTCTGGGAGCAGGCGGAGTTTGCCTCAGCAGCCAGTGTGCTAAGAGCCGATCGTAAGATTCTGCCTCCAGCATCTTCCGCTGAAAGGACCAAGTAAAAATGTGCGATCAGTAAATGATTAATGGCAAGTCATCTGTTTCATTATTGCCATTATTCAATAAATGAAAAGCAACAGTTTGCTTTTGTTCTACAATATTACTTTTATTGTTAACCGGTTTTCGGCTTACAAGGCCATCTTCAGATATTTACTGAGTATTATCACCAAAGAAGCAAGTCATATTCAGACATTTACTGAGTATTATCACCAAAGAAGTTACAATGTAACTTCTTTGCAATGCAACTTCTTTGGTGATAATACTCAGTAAATATCTGAAGACGGCCTTGTAAGCCGAAAGCCGGTTAACAATGAAAGTTATATCGTAGAACAAAAGCAAACTGGTGCCTTTCGTTTATTATAATGTTGTTCTACCAAGAACCGACGAAAGATTCTGTTGACATGATATTATTTAAGTTCACTACTGAAGTAGTTTTCAATTCAGTGCATGGAATAAGGTCGATCTTCTTCATTTATAACACTGTGTATAGAATGTGCTAGCCCGCATCTCGTGGTCGTGCGGTAGCGTTCTCGCTTCCCACGCCCGGGTTCCCGGGTTCGATTCCCGGCGGGGTCAGGGATTTTCTCTACCTCGTGATGGCTGGGTGTTGTGTGCTGTCCTTAGGTTAGTTAGGTTTAAGTAGTTCTAAGTTCTAGGGGACTTATGACCACAGCAGTTGAGTCCCATAGTGCTCAGAGCCATTTGAACCAGAATGTGCTAATTCACAGTCTACTATGCCCGAAACAACACGGGAAAGGTCCAGTATACAACCTGAAGTAATGAGGGTGGATTTGTGTTCACTTGAAGTGATTGGACCTGATTCCCAGCTGTTCAGTGTATTATCAGCTGCTTCCTCACAACATATTCTGTGCTGGATCTTGAAGGGAATAAAATCTTCTCTCTTGAAATTCTTGGTTCTTGCTTTTCTTCTTTCACTCAGATTCTTCAACTGTTCGGAAATCCGAAGTCCTCTTACACATAAATCTTCAACGCGAAATCTGAGTTATTGCAACAATGGTGAAGCAATCATGTTCTAGAACCTTCTAGTACTCCTTGACTTTTTACATAATTACTGCGTTCTACGCTTCCATACACAGTCTCCGTGTTCCTTTTAAGCTCTTCCAGTGCTGCGAAGACTGTTCTACTATCCTCAGAATAACTAATTTTGCCACTAACTAACTCTGCATACATCCGTTCACGTACATCTAAGTCCTCACCTTCACTGACTGCACCTCAGTACTTCGAAATCCCTTCTCGAAATTCAACCATCCACTCCTTACTGTTACGAAAACATCTTCTTCTTACAAAATACAAGTGGTTTACCCTATTACTTCTGTCCATCTGAACCCTTTTTGGTCTCGCCTCTGATTGACTCTGCTTCATTTGTTACTTCTGTTGACTGACAGGGACAGCCGATAGTTGAAGAGGGTCGTAATGTGTAATAGGCAGACAGGAATTCCAAACTGAGTCAGGATCCACTGCAAGTACTGTGACAGTTAGGTGGGAGGTGAGAAAACTTGGATTCCATGGTCGAGTGGCCGCTCGTAAGCCACACATCATACCGGTATATCCAAAACGACGCCTTGCTATGTGTAAGGAGCGTAAACATTGGACGATTCAACAGTGGAAAAACGTTGTGTGGAGTGACGAATCACGGTACGCAATATGGCGATCCGATGCAGGGTGTAGGTATGACAAATGCCCGGTGAACGTCATCTGCCAGAGTGTGTAGTGGCAATAGTAAAATTCGGAGGCGGTGGTCTTATGGTGTGGTCGTGTTTCTCATGAAAGGGGGGGGAGGAAGGTTTGCACAGGCCTACATTTATGTTTTAAGCACTTTCTTGCTTCCCACTGTTGAAGAGCAATTCAGGGATGACGATTGCATCTTTCAACACGATCGAGCACCTGTTCATAATGCACGGCCTGTGGCGGAATGGTTGCACGAAATAACATCCCTGTAATGGACTGGCCTTCACAGAGTCCTGACATGAATCCTATAGAACACCTTTGGCATGTTTTGGACACCGAATTCGTGCCAGACCTCACCGACCGACATTGATACCTCACCTGAGTGCAGCACTCCGTGAAGAATGGGCTGCCATTCCCCAAGAAACCTTCCATCACCTGACTGAACGTATGCCTGCGAGATTGGAACCTGTCACCAAGGCTAAGGATGTGCCAACACCATACTGAATTCCAACGCACCGATGGAGGGTGTCACGAATTTGTATGTCATTTTCAACCAGGTGTACGGATACTTTTGATCACATAGTGTTTAATAAACAAAGGAAATTTAAAATACTAGCTACATTAAAATTTATAACCGTTCCTGCTAGATACTAAACTTGTGAAAGGCTGTTGTGTGACCATAGTTGTGGCTGAAATTATGCCCATGATATCTGACTCCTCAATTTTAAGAATAACGTTTTATTGTTTTTAAAATTGCCCAGCGTAACACAGATGCATATATAATACAATTTACAGAGTTGAACACATACACTCACAAACTTATTGCTTCGTTCATTGCCATCACAACGAAAGACGCAGTGCCACGCCCATTTCTGGTCAGCTTTCCGCTGTCCTGTTTATAAACATCACGTGACACGACTACCTTCAGTTGTGTCTACCTCCCACAGCAGGAGGTACCGCACAGGCCACGCCCTTTTTTTATCAACATTCTCCCTGTTGCTGCTTCTGGTGCTTCAGTGCACAGATAAACCAGTCTCTCCTCTTCCATAATCGAGCCCGGCACTTCCGAGTAATCACTAATCTTCGTCGTTGAGCTGACTGTTATAACTGCAGCATATCCTCCAATCTCACAGGATTTTATTCATACTCTCGTGTAAATATTACTGGACTGACATTTTACAACACTACACTCAAAGCAAATTAAGAAAATGAAACGATGAAAAGCTTTTCTTTGCAAAGAAATTCTCCTGATCATTATCTTTTCCCCATAAATGGGCACTCTTGAATGACATTTCATGCTTCTTAATTGTACATGTTTATCCAGTGTTTTCTTATTTGTTGACTTCGGTGCATCCAATGGTATCGTGTCTTGTCTATGGGTACTGTCCGCTGATTCTTTCTCATCTAGTTCTTTCACTTTGGTTAACAACATAATTCTGACCCTTGCTACTGTTACTCCGTCCCTGAAAACACGTATGTTTAATCTGCAAACTTATTTAACTCTTAATGCTGCGCTTTTGTGGTGTGTTGAGCCTTTCGTTGTAAATATTTCTTTGTAGATCTTCCTATTGGTATTAATCTGTTCGCTATAGTTTCCCTTGCTTTACCCTGCTTCCCAGCATATTATATGTTTGTAAAGCATCGTTACTTCAGATGTCCACGCTAAATGACTAAATGTTTCGTACAACCTCTTTACTATAACGTTTTCTTCTACATCCTGCCTCCCAGCGCAGTGCTTTGCTGCTAGATAATATTTTTTCTGATAGGTATGTTAGATAATTAAATTATGTCCTGATACTATTTTTCGTCATTATAGCGCCTCTTGTTTCCTTTCCTTTTTCCTGATCACCCTCTTCTTTATATCCTTCTTCAGTTCTTGTCCTGCGTCTTTTTCCTCTTTGCTGATATTTTTAATCTCTCCTTCGTCTTATTTAGTAGATACTTATCTCAGCTCTTCGATTTCCTACTTCATTCTAATTTCTATTTTTGCGATGGTTTCCTCTGATATACTCTGACCAATTTTGATTATCACCTGTCGTTTACTTCATTGTCTCTGCCGGTTTATCGTAACTAAATGTCCTTTTACTTATTACCTTGCTATTGCCTGATCTTATTTGATTTGCTAAACGCAATTCAAATTTAAACAGCAGGTCCCTCATCCTATCGGAAAATTGTTTCCATTTATCATCAGTACCCTTCTCTTCCGTTGTTGTGGCTTCTTTATTGACATATTTTTCCGCCTCCCTACTTCTGGTCCAACACTTCATGCCATAATTTACAAGTATCCACATCGTCTGCCGTCACAGTTGTTTCTGCTGGTGCTTCTTCACTCTTCAGATCGACCTGTCTATCTTTCGGACAACTGACAACTACAACATTACTATTATCGGCTTCTGCAACAATATTATCTTCTACCTTCTCGACACCTTCCCCCTTTGTTCTTCTCTCCCTTATTAGCTCCACTCTCCATTTACTCTGCCCACATACGTTTCGGTTTTGGAATATATAGTACATCTAAATCCGCTATCATTTCTCGCAAAATCTCTTCTTCTCTCATACCACTGACTCCATCCTTCTCATACTCTCTCCCTTGCTCTTTACTATCGTCTTCCCCTTTCTTTTCTTGTTCATTATCATCTATTGTTGTGATGTCGATTTCAAATTCTTCATGCTCAAAAGTCGGCTTTGTGCCCCTTCTCTCTTGTCTTCTTCACAGTGTTGATCTTCTAAATTGTGACGGTCAAAAATGGTTCAAATGGCTCTGAGCACTATGGGACTTAACATCTGTGGTCATCAGTCCCCTAGAACTTAGAACTATTAAACCTAACTAACCTAAGGACATCACACACATCCACGCCCGAGGCAGGATTCGAACCTGCGACCGTAGTAGTCGCGCGGTTCCGGACTGAGAGCCTAGAAAACTGGTGACGTTCCGTGATCTGTTGTCCCACCGACACCTAATGGGACTGACGTAGCGATGGAATTCCTTAGACTCTCCTAGCACGTTGCGTTGTCGTGACTGACGTGAGATTGGTTTTCATTACAGCTGTGCTCCGCGCCTCGCGCCGCGCATGTGCACCCTGTCCTCGCGTGACGTAATCTCCATCGCTGGCTTCATGCTGTCTCTTGTTACTTTTGACGTCACTCTTTTCTGCACCCTTGGCGTCACACTCTCTGTCGAGTTCACAGACCTCTTCGTCTCGCGTAACGCCACTTTCACCAGCGCCACCGCTGCTTTCGTTACAGTTGGTATCGTGCACTTACTTGCTGTGTGAGACGTCAGTGTTGCTTGTGTCACGTGCGTCTTACTAGTTTCCCTCTTCATGTCTTATTACAGATGAGCTTTGAAAATATCCGGAGTAGTCTTCACAACAACCCTGGTAAATTTTACTGCGGTGTTGCCTACCCACTGATTAGTGACGGTTACTAATTGGAAATTACTCTGTCTGTAATTACTGCTCCTGTCTACTTTTGGTTCTGATTCTCGGTAATTTCTATTGTTGTATGATATTATCTGATCATTCATGTGTCCTCTTTGACATCGTTTCTATAATTTCGTGATGAGATTTCCTACCATTCCTGCGTTGCTCTGCCAAATGATTGTTATTAAATTCGACTTCTGCCTCTTCCATTCTTCGCATAAAACTGCCTATATCCTCCCGTGGCCCATCTCCTCTCAGATTTTGTATCATTCTCGGTAGTATTCTCCACAGTTCTGTGAGCACAACGTTACTCAGTGCCAGTTACACGTGACGCAAATTTCTAAGTGTCGTCTGACAAGAAGCTGTAACCCTATCTCTCCTGTATCCGGAACTCGCCTTGAGTTCCCATATTGCCTTGCTTGAATGTGTTTCGATCAGAACTTTTCAATAAACTCCGTGATAAATTCCTCAAATGTTTCCAATTGATTCTTTACCTTATACATCCAATATTCACCATCTTTCTTCAGTAAAACGTTAAGTTGCACTTATTTTATCCACTTCCCTCCAATGTGCTGATATGCTCCTTCGTTATCCTTCCACAAAATGCTCAGGGTGTATAGATCGTCCTCTGTTAACTTCTAAATAGCTAAGTTTGGCCATTTTACAATAAAATTTAAAATTTCATTCGTTACCCCACGCATAACGTTCCTCGGACCATCCAGTAGCTGTTAACTCATTTTGTTTATCTCTCGTTGCATTGTTGTAGTTTTAATTGCTGATAAAACCCACTGCATTTTTTCCAAAGATTGTCAAGCTCCTGTAATCGCATTTTGTTAGGTTTAAAAATAACAGCAATTCACGGTCGCCACGTAAAACGATACTAACTACTAACATTTAAACTACTATCTCTCACGGATACTACTAAGCTGTACTGGACTAGCTAAGACTGTTCCACAAATTCCAGAACACGTTCTACTATAACTGACTATGGCATCAAAACCCAGTACTCTAACATCGCTCTCTATATACTGCACTTGTCGTACGTTTAACGTATTGTCAGAAACATTTACCAAATCAGCGCACAGCATGGTCACAACCAAACCCTCTTGACAAAAATTATTTCGGTGTACTGCACCCCCTGATGCCTCAAATCTGTATGTATATAATTATGAAATCGTCTTCCGGCCAGCATTTCTCTTTTGTCAGTTTGCAATGGGCCAAGAGGCACTCTCACTCTCCCTCATAGCTTTAATAGAATAACAAATACGAGTCAATTATTATTTATTCACTTGTAGGCCACTAGACGACTGTGTGAAGCGTGTACATCAGGTGACATCTTCTCAGGCGCCACACTTCTTTCACCTCACTATGCATTGTCTTCTTTTCATTAACCAAGTTGTTTGTCTTGAATTTCTTGACCTCTTGGTTCACTTCCCACTTGAGTGCTTTCTGCTTGAATGGTTGTCATTCATAACTGACTCCGTTAAGCCAGCATCCTTTATGTCTTTACTGATTTCGGTAGACCTAATTCACTTCAATTTCTTAATGCTTTCCGCGTACTCCAAAATCGGTTTAGCTTGTCGGGGGAGGGGGGGTTCCCACTGGGGGCCGAATTGCACAATAACCCTGGCCCTGGGTTCGGTGTAGGGTGGCGGTTATGTGAGTGGACTGTGGACTACTGTAGCCTGTTGTGGGGTTGCGAACAACTGAGGGCTACGGCGGGAACGAAGCCTCTGTCGTTTCTAGGTCCACAGTTCAATACAATACAATACAATCCTCTTTCTTATGTAGACGGTGTACAACTTCCAGTTTTCTGCTATTATTTCAGTCTCCCCAATGTTTTGTGTGATGTCTATTATTTCTCTGATGGTATTCGTCTCCTTTAGCAACTCAGCTACGATGCCGTTATCTGGTATTCTATCGTTTTTCAGTTTCATGATTTGTTTCTTCATCTCCAATTCATTTTGTGCTTTCGACTTAACATTTTTTGCTGTCGATCAACTTCTGTGTTGTCACAGTTCGATTAGTCATGCTATTTTTCTGCTCTCAGTTGATTTATCGCACGTGTTACTCCACCATGGATGTCACTTTGTTTTATTAGAAGAATTTTCTTTCTCACTTTACTCTCCTTTTTTACTGCTTTCCGTATGGTGACTGTCTCTTCCCCCCCTCCCTCCCCCCCCCCCCCCCCCGTCCCCATTCATCTTCGACCCTTGATGATCTTAACTAGTCGTATCGGTCTTTGGTATCCGCTGTAGCTGGTCCCAAGTCCGGATTCTCGTCTTTCAAGTGGTGAGGAAGGCGGGGAGGGAGGATAACTCCTTGTTAATGAATCTGGTTCCATTTGGTTCCGTATGGCAGCACCCTTTGAGGACCCTTGGCTATGGTTACAGGCGAAACACCTTCAATAGTGTCAAAGGCGAAAGAGGAGTATGAATTCCCAACGTGGGTGAGAACGGAACCACTCGGAACAAACATTTCAGTATCTGCTGTCCACCTAGTTGGTGTGGCTGCAAACAAAACTATGGAAGTAAACACTCCAGTTATGTTTGCCCAACGAAAGCTGGATACACAAACCAAGCGTATGAATTCAGAGAGGAATACTATCCATATCCCAGGCGGGAACCAATCCGTTGGTGCCCAACGCAGCAGCGTAAGCAGGGCTATTGGATTCTGGGGAGTTCGGCCTACCACGAAAACAGGGGGAATCGGAGACCTCTGGCGAACTCTGCATCAAAGTGAAGACATATAAAGTAACACCGAACATCAGTACACTAATCAGAGCTTGGAAACTACATGAAGGTGCTGCACAGACAAAATATTCTAATATTGGCAATTTAAGAGAACCGCTTAACACGCGACAAGACTGTAGACTTCGGTAACTACCGATTGTTGTAGACCACGAAGCTCGACTCCTCGGAATGGCCTATCCAGTGAACAAGTCCTCCTATCAGTAACAGAAATGAAACTAATAAATAACTGACTGATGACGATAAGGCTCAAATGTTCTGACAAGTCTTACACGATAATCAACGCAAGTGACCAGTAAACGAAGAGACAACATAAAAGGAGTCGATAAATACTGAGATGAATTAGCGAAAACCACGATAAAAATCCCTAAACGAGATGTTAAAACTTTGTTAAATGATTTAAATTCACAGTAAAGCACAGATGAGAGGTTCAGAGGAACGATAGGACCATATTCAGGAAATACATTCACTGACAAGAATGGCCATTGACTGGTCGAGCTATGTTACCAACACAATAAGAGGGTAATGACAAATGACTTCAAGAAAGATACCAAGACCGGCCAAGTTCTAAAGAGAATAACAAATGGAGCATGTAGCAGTTGCACACAAGAACCGCAGAGAAATCGGGAATGTACATATCACAAGAGGGGCAAACATAAAATCGAATCATTATCTCATCACAATCAAAATCGGGTTGACAAATAAAATGAGCAAGAAGGCCATGTTGCCAGAGGATTTGTTGTAACGATAATTACTAAAAGGTTAACTGAATTACAATGACATTCTAAGTATTTATCTGCTTCACACTGCACTAAACAATATACATTATTTTGCAAAAATTATAAAAATTTGTGTTTGATGGCTTACGTCTAATCTGACAGATATTTACGTTTTATGTGTTTTATAATGTCTTGGAGCGTCTGTTGAGACTGTTTCTCAGTTTCTGTGCTACTGATGTTTGTCAGAACCATTTTATTTCCACTCGTGTTCGTTTGATAGCATATGCCTCTCCTACCACACATTTACATTTATGATGAATTTAAAATTCATATCCGCTGTATTTCAGCGTTAAGAGCTGCATTCAAAAATAGTATTACTCTATGTTTTAATGTACTGTGCAAAGGCATGAGTTGTGTTGAGAGTTTTACTGTCTTGATTTACTTCTTGACGTCGTGAGAAAGTGAAAATTATCCTTTCCTTTTTAAAAAGGGAATAAAGTTTTCTAAACGTCGCTCGTACTTTAGTTCATTTTGTTCATTAAGAATTTTATCTGAATATGAGTGTATATCGATATAAATCTCGAGTTCTCCCAGGATACTCATTATAGTTCCTTGGCGTGCACGAAGTAGAATTTTCATTGCATTTTCTGTTTGTTCAGCTTCGTGTTTATAGTTGCGTAAGTGCATGTAAATGAAGATCGATAACTTTGACAATTTCGCATGTGTGCCTTAAACCCAAGTGAGTTCTTCCTACCTGTTTGTCCATGTAAAATTTGTTACAATCATCGGATAAGATTTCGTAAATTCCTTTTCGCTTGGCGTTATTGGCTGGGTTTAGAGAACCAGGATTTTCTGTGGCGTATAATGATTCTACTGCTACGGAGTTCCTCTCTCGTACGGACCGTAAAGATAAAACAGGAAGGTTATAGCTCGTATAGGGCAGTGTAGGGAAGCATTTTTCCGTCGCTCCACTTGCGAGTCGAATAGGAAATGGATCGAACGGTCATGATGCGAAATACCTCCACCATGCTCTATACAGTGGTTCCCGGTATATGTGTGCAGATGTCGATTGAGTAAGCCAGAATCTATGGGTTCTTCAACATACGTGTGCTAGACTGTTGAAGCACAAGTTTGTTTGCGTGGCCATCCTCCGCAGCAAGCACAGAAATATTTGTTTTGTAAATAAAACTGCATTTTTCCGCTGCCACTTAATTTATTTTTCCCAGACGCGTTTCGCCTTTTTGTTGCTCTAAGGCATCATCAGTGGGATGATTTTCTGTGACCTGCGTTTCCTCTCACCTGGTCTGGTGGTCGCACTACCACTTTATTACCAACACATAAGCACAATTTTGAGTTCCGACCTTTTCCACACAGTTCACCATGTTTCTCCTTTTTTTTGTGGTGTGCTATTATCCGTTTGCCACTCGATATAACTATTTCTTCGGACACTGTGCTTTTAACATCATAAATATTTACGTTGTTCAAAGCACAGTGTCCGAAGAAATAGTTATATCGAGTGGCAAAAAAATAATAGTACATCAGCCGCGCGGGGTAGCCGCGCGGTCTGAGGCGCCTTGCCACGGCTTGCGCGGCTCCCCCCGTCGGAGGTTCGAATCCTCCCTCGGTCATGGGTGTGTGTGTTGAACTTAGCGTAAGTTAGTTTAAGTAAGATTAAGTAGTGTGTAAGCCTAAGGATCGACGACCTCAGCAGTTTGGTACCATAGGAACTTACCAAAAAATTTCCAATGTAATAGTACACCACAAAAAAGGAGAAACATGGTAAACAGTGTGAAAAAGGTTGGAACTCAACATTGTGCTTATCTGTCAGTAATAAAGTGGTAGTGCGAACTCCAGACCAGGTAAGAGGAAACGCAGATCACAGAAAATCATCCGATTGATGATGCCTTAGAGCAACAAAAAGGCGAAACGAGTCTGGGAAAAATAAATTAAGAGGCAGCGTTAAAAGGCAGTTTTATTTACAAAATAAATATTTCTGTGCTTGCTGCGGAGGATGGCCACGCAAACAAACTTTTGCTTCAACAGTCTAGCACACGTATGTTGAAGAACCAATACATGCATATACCGGGAACCATTGTACAGAGCATGGTGGAGGTATTTCGCATCATGACTGTTCGATCCATTTCCTATTCCACTCGCAAGTGGAGCAACGGAAAAATGCTTCCGTACGTTGCCCTATACGAGCTATAACCTTTCTGTTTTATCTTTACGGTCCGTACGAGAGAAAAACTCGGTAGCAGTAGAATCATTATACGCCAGAGAAAATTCTGGTCCTCTAAACTCAGCCAATAACGCTAAGCGAGAAGATCGTCTTCTTCCCTCTTAGGGCCCCCAACCAAGCTCAAGGAGCACTCTCGTACGGAACGAACCTACTGCTTACAAATGCAGAGGTACCATAGAATATCTTCGACGTTTTCCTTTAATTCGACCTCATGAACGTTAAAGCAGTGCCGAAGAATGGGTTGAAAAAGCGTTCAGTGCGTTACACTTTGTAACGGCTCCATGTGAGCCGCTACATGTTTCTATGAATGTTAAGATCAGTGTAGCCAACCATTGTGTAGAGCTTCGAATACGGCTACGTTTGGTTAGAGAGGCATTAGTGGCCACTGGTCAGCACCCATTGTGAGATGTGGATTAATATGGCTTATACATGCTGTGTCATGACTTTGGAGTAACCAGTGATCACAGGCTCCTTTACCTGTCGTGTATATGACGTACCACAACGAGGAAAGTAGCCTGTGAGCACTGGGCACAGTGCTATAGGTTATTCCAAAGTCGTGACACACCACGCACAAGCCATATTAATCCACATAAATCCACCTGATGATGGAATTTTAAACCTCCGAAACCAGTTGTGGAAATAAATAAATGGTGACGGTGACGGTAGACTTGTAGTTTCACTCGATATCAATAACAGTCACAGGAAAGCTTAACCAATTTTTTTTTTGCATTGAAAGTATGTATTCTTCGATTTCATGTCGGTCTGTAACTTCTTGCCTAAATGATTAATCGACATGGCTGAGTCACGCACTAAGCGAGTAATACTGTATCCGAACATTAAAGAATGTTTCTCCTACTCACAGTTATTCAATGTTTCGTTCATTAATTTCTTGAACTTAAACATCTTCCAGATCTGATGGTTTTGTTGATGGTTACGGACACACAGAAAGAACTGCATGGTATCATACTGAACATCCAGAACAGTATTGACACTTTGTCAGTGGCGACCCGCTGGGACGCCACTTTGTACTAGCGCCTGGTGCTTTATGCGCGGTACCGATCTTTACATCTATGCTGTAATCTCACAATCAAATATAAAATTTTATATTTCTGGGTCTCATCTAGCATCTAACTGGGTTAAGAAAGTAATACATTGCGCCACGCAATTTAAGTGTCACTTATTCGAAACCCCATAACTGGTTCCCTTTACGATGCAGAAGTTTGAAATTTTGCCCAAAGTTGCCTACAACATTCCGATGCAATGGTGCGAAAACGTGGCACCCTGCGGTGTTATCCTTGGGCTCTGCGAAGTTTCAAAAAGCAAGGCGTCAACACTCAACAAAGGGCCAGAGTCGGGTGATGTGTAAGGTGGGTTAGTTATGCCACAGTGGCACCAAAATTCTACCCAACGCCACCATGGACGTGTTACACGATAGGAAGGTCGTCACCCTCTCCCCTCCCTCACAACCTTATCCACATTTCACCTTTCTTTTGACACCTCTGAAATGGATGTGATAACGGCGATGCCGTGCGTTGGAATCACCGGTTTTCTTTTGGGTGGCCGCGGAAAGTATTTCAGACGAAACGGCCACAGGGGGTGCCATAAATGGCCTCAATGAAACCTTCCCTTTGGACACTGATTCCCACACATTTCACAGTAGGAAAAGACCGTTCGCAGTGCGGTGAACAACAGGGCGCTGTTCTCCCCAACCTTTGACACTGCTGTCATCCCCCTGCCTCCCCATGAATTATTGAACCCTTCTCTAAGGACATCGTGGGCTTGCAGTCGCATTGAATGTCACCTCAGTCCTTTGGAGTATAGTGCAACCACTGTTTTTTGCTGTGGGATACAGGATGGAATCACTAGGGACCGTTCACAGCCATTCGACGAAATTTGAACGTGATCCAAAACAGCAAAGTGTTTTACGCTTTTTTCAGTCCTCCCGTTTCCCACCCTCCTTTGGCATTATCATCTGGTGTTGCGATATTGACACATAGGGGAATAAAATGGCAAAGGGATCCTCGAAGACCTCCCAGTTACGCAACACTCCCTGTTCCACACGCGTACGTGCGTTTGTAAGTAGCCTGTTTGTATGTTGGTAGCGCTATAGACTGTATTAATATCGCTGACAACACTCTGCGCCCTCGGCAAGAGGTTCTGTTGTTGGACGGACTAAGTAATAGAACCCAGTACGTTGTCCTCGATGGTGAGTGTTCATCGGAGGTGAGGGTATCATCTGGAGTGCCCCAGGGAAGTGTGGTAGGTCCACTGTTGTTTTCTATCTACATTAATGATCTATTGGATAGGGTGGATAGCAATGTGCGGCTGTTTGCTGATGATGCTCTGGTGTACGGGAAGGTGTCGTCGTTGAGTGACTGTAGGAGGATACAAGATGACTTGGACAGGATTTGTGATTGGTGTAAAGAATGGCAGCTAACTCTAAATATAGATAAATGTAAATTAATGCTGATGAATAGGAAAAAGAATCCCGTAATGTTTGAATACTCCATTAGTAGTATAGCGCTTGACACAGTCACGTCGATTAAATATTTGGGTGAAACATTGCAGAGCGATATGAAGTGGGACAAGCATGTAATGGCAGTTGTAGGGAAGGCGGATAGTCGTCTTCGGTTCATTGGTAGAAGTTTGGGAAGATGTGGTTCATCTGTAAAGGAGACCGCTTATAAAACACTAATGCGACCTATTCTTCAGTACTGCTCGAGCGTTTGGGATCCCAATCAGGTCGGATTGAGGGAGGACAGAGAAGAAATTCAGAGGCGGGCTGATAGATTTGTTACTGGTAGGTTTGATCATCACGCGAGTGTTACGGAAATGCTTCTGGAACTCGGGTGGGAGTCTCTGGAGGAAAGGAGGCGTTCTTTTCGTGAATCTCTACTGAGGAAATTTAGAGAACCAGCATTTGAGGCTGACTGCAGTACAATTTGCTGCCGCCAACTTATATTTCGTGGAAAGACCACAAAGATAAGAGAGGTTAGGGCTCGTACAGAGGCATATAGGCAGTCATTTTTCCCTCGTTCTGTTTGGGAGTGGAACAGGGAGAGAAGATGGTAGTTGTGGTACGAGGTACCCTCCGCCACGCACCGTATGGTGGATTGCGGAGTATGTATGTATATGTAGATGTAGACTAGCAGTCAGCGATCGGATAGAGAAGGGTTTGGACATGATTTCTTAGTGGAGACTCAGTGTTGGTACGACAAGCATTGTAAAATGAGGAAGGATGTAGTTGGTAAAGTTTGGGTGGTGGATTTATTGACAACCATATACTTTTTGGAACTGGATGTCACATGAATAAGGTAAAATCTTCTAAATACATTGTTTGCTCTTCAACAAAATCTTTCTTTTGCTAACCATATGCCTCCTAGTAGTTAGAACCTACAGTAGTTAGATTCCTTCGAAAGAAGGGGTGAAATGTGAGTGAGAGAGTTTGCGATGACCTTCTCATCGTGTGAGACGTCCACGATGGCGTTGGGCAGGACTGTGATGAAGTTTGGTGTGTCGACATCTTGCTGTTCAAAATGTCGCCGAGCGCGAGGGTGATGTCACGGGGCGCCACGATTTTGCACTACTACAGAGGAAGATTGTAGGCGTCTTTGTGCCACATTTTAAAAAATCTGCGACGCAGGGGGAGCCCATTGCGGAATTTCGAAAAAGTGATCCTTTAATTGTGCTGCACAGTGCAAATAATAGAACTGATCTCATCTTATATGTCATACAATAAAATAAAAATCTGAATGGTAAAACACGAAAAAAACAATGTTGATGTGCATAAAACATCAGCTATTTCAATCGTGTTATACAAAATGAAATATGGAAGATTCGGAGGTGAGATTAATCAAAATAAGATTAAACTGAAATGCAGTTTGTGCGGTCAGTTAACATAAGGCTACGTGAAAATAACATTATGAAGCGAAATATCTATATATTTAGTGTGTGTACTAATATCTGTGTACAATGTAATAATGCGTCATAGTTTGTGTATCTTCCTTAACTGCCAGGAAAGGAATGGATTTTGGTTTGTTGCATTCACTGATTTTTATTCAATATTTGCTGTTAACCTTCAAGTCATTTGTGTGTATTTAAACAGAAAAAAGTTTTATAAGATGTAACTGTAATAATATTCTGTGAGAGCGGGAGATTAGATGTGTATCCATAGGTAGTAAGTTTTGATGTAGCAATGAGAGCACGACAGTGAGACGAAAGTTAGTTGTTGAGCGGTATGCGAAAACGGATAGCTGGTGTTTAACCGCAGTCGTTCAGCCTGTTTATCGCGATGTTGAGGATTGATAAGGATATTGGGTAAAGTATATTTGTCACAAGCCTTGGAATAATATTTTACGCAATGGTATAAAGACTGCGACACGTGAATAGTGCAGAGACGCGTTTATGGTCGGGTAGGTTTAAGAAGGACAACGCGAACTGCTGGGTTAAAATTCCAATATGCAGATGAGGCTTTCATCGTGAACTGATTCGTCGTGGAGAGATACGAAAGCGGTGGCTGTGGAAAGACAGATTTGTAGAGTGAACTAATTTTAGTACTGAGTCATACGAACTGTGTACCAGCGACAACGTGTTTCTTATCGTGGAATAATACGTAAGATAGGAAAATGAAAGCAGTGACCGTAAAATTACAACTTTCATAGCGAACTGATATCCGTATTGAGCACATACTCCGAACTGTGAAACGAATACACAAACTAATACATTAGAACTGTGGTTACAGGTGCTATTATGTGCACTGACGTTGGCGAACATTACGTCGTTCAGTACGGATTACATTTGTTTTACATCGTCGACTACCAGCGCTTCCAGCAACAAGTAAAGACGTTACATTTTTCTTTATAGTTATATAACATCAGAAGTGGGAAAATCGGAAATGATTGACATCTGCAACTGTTAATTAAGATTGTCAATGAGTAGTGGTATAAATAACCATACTCATTGTAACGTATTACTATCTTTACGACGTTTCTCATCGAGCCACATACGTTATCTCGCATTTCTAGCTGCTTCTCTCACACAAATAATGATAAAAATTCAAAAATTCAGGGTCGCCACCAGCCCAAGCTCTTCCTAACCATTTAGAAAAAAACGGAGCTGGAAAATTGTTAGTTTAATTACGTTAATAATTTAATTACAAGTATGCAAATTTCTTTAAGTAGCTAGATAAATAGCATTCTATGTCGTGCATGAAGCAACTTGAATAATTCAGGGTTGGAAATCGGAGTAAATGGGTAAGATCAACACCACAGAATTTATCTTTCACGTAGATTGTTTATTGTATCTAAGTATTTGGTTGCAAATCCTGACTACACACAACTGGTGCCTGACTAGAAATATTTAAGTAAGAATTGCGTGAGAATGTAACAGAGCACAATGTAACTACAGCAAGATGAAACACAAAAAACGGGGATGGGAGACAATGATACTGTCATCTCCTTTGCATTCATACCATAAAAATATCTCAGTGAGATTCGCATTACGATTCTACGCATGCACTATTCTGGACAGAGGTTTAACCAGTGCACAAGGTTGTGCCATAATTATTCAACATACTGCGTTTGCTGCTTGCAAACGTCAGAACTAGAGCACGTGGTGCATTCCGAATCAATCTGTTGTGCTGCTTTGTAGAAAGCGCACGAAAGAACAGATATTCTTGCAGAAATTATAGCTGATTAAACAAGCAAATTGTTAAAATAAAGCCTATTGCGGTGCGGTGCGGGTCACTGATTAAAAAACACGTGGCACAAAATGACACACAAAAACAAAAGCAACCTCCACAAAATATATGATTAAAATCATTAAAAATCATACCCGCTTCGACGCAATATTACACTCACGTACGGTTGAAGTGATCCTAACCAGCTTTTCCTAATCAGATTTACCGTTTGAAATTCAACTTCATCGTTGTTCAAAATGAACAAAGTAACTTCCACGCTTTTAACTCAAACACTCAAAAATCGCCTATTTAAAGCAATATAATAATGGCACATTCGGAAAAATAACTCCCTTCACACGCTTCAGTTAACCTGAATTTCTTAAGTATTTAAACAGTTAAACTTAACGAAGTCCTAACTCAACCTGCTTCCTATCACCTGCAACCCCCCTTAAGAGCTACGATCCCTACTCACCAAGCTTTCACCGAAGAGTGCCACTTTCTCTTTCGAGATTACCCAGCTCCCCGTGCAGCGGAAGCTACCAGAGCGGTAGCCCTCCGTCACCAACCTGACACTCAAAACCAGCCTTCAACACAGCCTTCGACTAAGATGGGTAAACGTGTCTGTTCAGGTACTGGAAACCTAACTTGGTCATCCTGTGCTCTCCTTCGAACGAGAAGCAACATCGTCTGCTCACAGCACACGATGACAACTCAGCGTTTCCCGCAAAACAAAACCGAAACCCCACATTAAAACACACATATAATATTCAATAGGCCTTATCTGAGTGCTCAGTCTTTCTGGAAGAGTTCATTAATTGGGCTAAAATCAGGTAGTAAAGTGAATAAGTTGTACCGAATTCGACAAGAGTCTTATGGAACGACTTCACAGAGACGTTTCATCATACCAGATACGTGGGTAACTACGGACTACAAAAAGCTATTACGAATGTCCAGGAAACCGGCAGAGGAAGTATATGCCGTCCTAAAAGGCGAAGAGCACAGGTATGATTACAAGAAATGATGCGTTCCTCGCACAATGACTTTACAATGAGCCAATCTTTTTTCTTAATTATATGCTTTTAATGTCTCTATAAGAGCTTGATATTGATCTCATCATCTGTGAGAGAAGGACCTTTTCTGTTTGGGCTGGTTGAAGCCTTGAGTGAAAATTACTGGACTTCTACATTGACGGGTTCACCATTTGCTAAGGAATTTCTCACACGCAAAGCGTCTTTGTTGGAAAGTCGTTCAAAGGCGGAATGCAGCTAAAAGCCGACAGTCCGACGCTGGCGGAAATTTTCCCTTTCGTGGTCCAGATGCCGCCAGACACCTAATCCTGTCTCGGCGCCGCCCACTGATTGGATATTCAGGACGCGATCGACACGAAGCAACGCCGCCTCTGAATCGAGCAGGAGCTGTCACGTCCGTCTGACCCACAATTCTTCCGCTCTCTGTACCTGTTTAATCTCGTCCTGCTGACACTCCTCGATTCATTCAGTACTGGAGGATTTTCTGTCCAGCGCGCTAGTGTTTACAGAAAGAGAAATACAGAGAGAGAGAGAGAGAGAGAGAGAGAGAGAATGTTTTGAACAAAATAATTTAGTTCGATCAAAGCACGTGGTTCTCTTTCTAATTGAAACTCGTCAAATGGCTACGTGCAGTGCCCTTTTACTACGCTGTTTCCAAGGGCTGTTGCCCTGTCTACTCATAGGACTGTCGATAAAGCAGCTACAACAACATTTATGTTACACATTTCAGAACCATTTTGTCGTGGGCACCGATTATGTTTCATCAAAGTTTTCTAAAACATTAAAATTCGTCATCAATGATTTGCCAACTACAAAGTCACGAAGTCATCTCTCGAAAGCTGCGAGAGAGGTTTCTGGAGAATTACAATCATACACACTGAACAAAGTACTATGCTAGGCGCGTTGCGGATTGGCAACATTTAACTCCATTATACCTTCTTGAAATCAGTGCAGCTTTCGAGAAAGTAAACTTGGACGTGTTACTTACGAAAGTGGAATACTGAAAAGTCTCCGCCAAAGTACAGTTACCATCTCTGTGCTTAGATTTTTAAAATTCTGCAGAAATGGATGTTCTGTGCCTGTCTGAATGCAGTTTAATTACAGGTGCAGAGAAAATAAATATAAGTGGTTATTGTGTAGAAGAGTTAATATTAAGAAAAGAGGAGTGGCCACATATGTAAAAATTTCACAGGAAACGGAAAATATATAATAGAGTTTGTGTAGTCCAGAACCAAAAGGATATTTCTCTCATAACTATGCACGTAAAAATTCCCAGGGAAAATTTCATTACTTACGTAAAAGCTAGGTTCATTGTTGAGCGACCTATCGAACAGGAAGAAAAAGTATATTGACAACTAAATAAAAACACATACAGCCGTCCTTATGATTTTATTTTATTTCGTCGCTATCAGTTTCAACGCTTCAGTGCGTCATCTTCAGGATGTTTTTTCATGCGAGTCAGTTGGCAGTTGATGGTAGGAGTACTCACACGTTATCTGCGTATCCAGTAACGCTGGCAACAGATGTGGTACGCATGGAGATCATATCAATCTGTATCGCATCAAAAACAGGCTGAAGATGAGGCACTGAGACGTTGAAACTGGTAGCGACAAAATAAAATAAAATCATAAGGACGGCTGTAGGTGTTTTTATTTACTTGTCACGATAGTAAACGTCCGTCGTCCCAGAGACCTCCTGCTAAGAGGATGGACATACAAAAGAAAAAAGTATATAGTTTGTGCAGATTTGAAACTAGTTTCTTTTTAATGATTCTTACCTTAAAAACATCGGTGGAAACATGATTTGCCTGTCACAATCTGATTTCAAAAGTGAATTTTCCCTCGTGTGTCGAGCAAGATAACAAGATCATGACGGACAAGATTTTTAAGGGGAGTGTTCATACTGAAAAAAGTAATCTTTACCACTTCATTAATGTACTTTCTGACCATGATGAAAAACTATTGAAAATGAGTTTTATAACGTCACAAAAATGAGAGACATGTTAATAATAGACAGGGAACTTAATGCTACTGACGTAGAGAGACTCTAGTGTAAGATATAGCGCGTGAAATAAGATGAAGAATAAAGGGAAAAATCCTAATGTGAAATTCAGTGCATTTAGTAGTAATTTTGTGTTAATATATGAAAGTCAGTTCTCTAAAATGCCTAGAATTTCAATTAGAAAACCGAGTAAACCATGAAGCATTTTAGATATTTTGTAAAAAAAAAAAAAGAAAAAGAAAAAAAGGCCAGTTGCTAGTACAAGAAAAGATGCTATAGTATTTGTATTCTACAAGAACTGAAGCGTATATTAACAAATATTACACAGTTCAGCAATTAAAATTTCATAAGAGGCACAATGTTAATAATACGACTAAAGCTACGTGAAATATGGCAAGTGCACAAGATTATATTGAAATTAAATCTAATGACTGTAGCATGGTTAATAATATAAAGACTTGTAGTGGTACAACGATGAAAATTAATATTACGACGATGTCAAACCTTATTTTCATGATTTAAAGAAGTATTCATGATATTAAAAATGTAATTATAATTTTATTATTTTCATTTTTGTGCTCAGTGTATCAAAGACTTTCTAGTGCACGGAATAAATTAGCATTGTTTGTACTACGAAACTATATATGATTGTCAAGGGTTAAGCATGCAATAATTCGATGTAAGATATTTTGTTGAGTCTGAATTTTGTTCTCGTACTGGTCGGTAGAGAAGGAAAAATTCCTTAATCGATGTGAAGGTATAAAGCCTGTAAAAAGGAGAGAGAGAGAAGGTAAATACAAGTTATTCAAAACAAATATCTCTAAAGTGTAACGTCTTGTGGTTTCCTATAACTAAAAATTGCAAGGTCTAATCTGAGCCTGTCCTGAATAACAGCGAAGAACATTTATGTTATCATATATTTTATTCGTTTGATCACGGTTGTGATTCGCATGTTTCTTTTTGTTACGCGACGTGTTATGAATATTTTCAATATACGCGCAAAAGTGCACACAGCTTTAATCGAACCTGCGTCTTTCGGAAACGATAACTTTTAATCAGTACAGTTACGCGAATACCGTCTAAATCGCAACCGTGATCGCAAAAGTGTTTCCTGGACCAAATAATTCTTATAAAATGTGTATTCTCCAAAGCGAACAGCGTTGTACTATCGCTGACTCGCAACAATCGAAAGAGTAAAAACAATGCTTAAATAAAATTGCCACCTTTTAATAATTATTATTATCCCAGTAAATAAATAAATAGCAGTTCAGTGGCTATCCAATCAATAAACAGAGAGGGCAATTCAGACTGAAAATACTTTTAATACACACTTTCTAAATCTAACATTAAGAATGGGATCAATTAGCTCACTAGAAAAACCAGGTGATATACTAAAAAAATAGTTTCAGACTTTCAAGTGACAAAAGTAGCATCGACATTGTCCGCTGAAGTGAAAAGAATTATAAAAGTTACCAAAAACAAGAACTCATGCGGCGCTGACAGATTTTTTTCTAACGAGCTAAGTCATGTCTTTCAGCATACATGTTGTGTATCCCTAACGTAGAATTTTTCTTGCGAGGTTAAAATATTGGAAATGCGACACAAACTCGTACAAGAAGCAGATGACCATAATGTATAACTGGAACAGTACCGCATAAATTACGCATAGGTCACTTAATAAAGCGTCATCAGCTGACGAATGAATGACTTTCATATTAGGCTTTTCTGAATAACCCATCAACGATCTGTATAGATGAAATGGTAATCCCTGAGCTAGCAGGACAGAGCGGATGAGGTTATATTTGTGGAAAGGGGCCAAAATAAGTTACTGTCCGTTGCACTCAACGTATAAACTTTATTTGTTAAAACACACACACACAGAAGCAAGAATGAAAAGTTTTTAATGAAAGACCGCCTTTGATTTAATTTAGGTCATCGAAAATCCAAGGCACACGGCCTAAGCAAGGAATTGAGGTACAGGAGTTCTTCAGGAGGTTTCACTTCTTTAGAAAAAAAAAAAAAAACCTTTTATCTTCAATATAGATAGGCTGAAAGCCTTAGCTTAAATTTTTCCCATAGAACTCGGCTGAAGGCCACACATTAATCAGGAACAGTGTTACGGCTTAAGGCCGAGACAAAGATTTTCAAAGTTTAATGTAAATAGGCTGAAAACTAGGCCGAAGGCCGCATATCAACAAAACAATTTAATGGCTTAAGGCCTAGGTAGAGGAGCTTCCAATTTGAAAAGGCTGAAGGCCTTGTCTTAAAATATTTCGTGTAAAACTCGGCTGAAGGCCTCATACTAAGGAATAACAATCTGATGACTTAAGGGCAAGTCAAGGATTTTTAATTTTTAATTTAAGAGATATTAAAACTCGACTGAAGGCCACACATCATGCAGAAAACAGTTTTACGGCTTAAGGGAAGAGCTTCTAAATTTCAACTAAAATAGGCTAATGGCTTTATCCTGAAATGCTTCACATAAAACTCGGTTGAAGGCAAAGAAATTTCCAATTTTTAATTTGAGCTGGAAAACTCGGCTGAAAGCCACATAAAAACTAGAAAATATTTCTTACGGCTTAAAGCCTAGGCAAAATTTTTCAACTTTTGATTTGAAAAGACTGAAATCTCGGCTGAAGGCCACATACCAACTTCAAACAAATTTATGGCTTGAGGCCTAGGCACGAGGAATTTTCAATTTTAATTTTGAAAGGCTGATACTCGGCTGAAAGCCACATACCAAACAAGAAACAATTTTTTTTATGGCTTAATGCCTAGGAAGAAAAGGCTTGCAACTTTAATAAGCTAAAACTCGGCTGAAGGCCACACAGAGTACTTAAGACTAAAAGGAAATCACTATTTAAAACACAAGGAGCGGCGCTCAGAAGGTTCCAAGGGTCGGCCTGGGAAGGTAACACTATCGCACGTTTCGGTGAGACAGGCAGCCAGACCGACAACCTCTTAATCGGAAGGCAAGCAAACCGAAAGCCAGCTGACGAACAAACCAACAAGATCAGTTCTGGTCCACCCGACCAGCAAAACGACAACAAGATGTCTATAGCACAACGTTCTGGATACTGGTGCCCAATCCAGCCAAGTCAGAACATACGCCCAAACCTACCAACAACACCTCAGCTGTCGAACTACACGCCATGCTGGACAGCATCAACACAATGAGGAAAATACACTGCCGAAAACTATGTCAACTATGTCAACGACCAGGGCAGGAAACCGGAACTTCAACGGCCGCAAGGCAGAAGATACTGATGATACACTTTATTAATGAAGGAATGAATTAAATTAAGTTAAACACCACACAGGAAGACGGCTGCAATTTTAGCCAACTTCAATGCACACATGTTGTTGCTCGAGGGAATCTCCCAGAAAGTGACAACCAGGATCAAACGAAGAGACGTGATAGCAGTTGAGGCTTGATAGTAGGTTAAGTGAGCACTCAACTTTAGTGTCCAGGATCGGTGGGCGACGAACTTCGTAACCCTCACAAGAAGCGCCTCACAACTCCAACCGTGCGTGCCCGCCGCCAGTGGCTCCGGCCTAACTATGCGCCACGGAGACTTCCTCGCTGCCCTGCCCCAATTGAGCGACTGCCCAAACCAGTGGTCGGCAAGTACTGGCTGTTCGCACCTCACTGGCGCTCCGTGCCCGAAGCTCCTTCATCCCTGACTGCTGCTTCGAGCCCGACTGCACTGCTGGTCTGTCTTCAACTGATTTCCCGACACACGACGACCCGGAAATACTATCGGTCGCTCCAGTGCACTATTGATTCAGGCTGCTGCTGCCACTCACAGGAAAGTAAATGGAATAAGAAAACCAGGCGGCAGTACCGTAATCGCAGATGACAAACAATAAATGGCATGAACACGAGCCGTGAATGGCTCAAATATTTGACACACACATTAATGTCAGAGGCAGCTAAAATGACTAATGATAAATCTCTTCACAAGAAATACGATAAGAACTTAAATAATTTTGTCCAATTTTCTTTGTGCATCTTTTTACAGAAGAAAGTATTAAAGAAAGCGTTTTACCTAAGGATAGTATCAAACTGAAGTGTAAACAATTTATTCAGCATGTCACAATTTTGGCTCCAGAAAGTTGACTCCACTGAGTGTGGTATTTATACATAATATCAGCAAAAGATAAACAAACTGTTGAACAATAATTGTTTTCTCAAAATCATTTCAGTCGAACATCAATAATCACTGCAAATCGAAGAACCCACCCACCCATGCACCCCTAATATTGCAAGCTGTTGTTGTATGTAGTGCAACTGTCTCAACAGTTCTGAAGTCCAGTGCAGTTATATTACACTGAGGTGACAAAAATCATAGGATAGCGATATGCACATATACAGATGGCGGTAGTGTCGTGTACACATCGTATAAAAGATTAAAGGGCAGTGCATTGGCGGAGCTGTCATTTATAGTCAGATGATTCATGTGAACAGGTTTCCACACTAGTGGAATTGATGCAAATAAAACTCAAATTTGACGCCAAACTCTCTGGTGAACAAATGAACACTGACTGGGCTGGGACACATAACAAACCACAATCACACTGTGTTCTGGTGTAGTGAAAAGCGTTTTACTACGTTATTTGTGGAAAATACTTGTTATAGCTACGTATGCATTACAACATCTCAGCATGATGCGGAGAATGGAAGTGCTTACCACACGAAAACTTAAGTAAATACAAAAATAGGCTCGAAAACATCGTGAAAAACTAAATTACACTCTAGAAGACAGGTTAACTCTCAGCAAAAAACAACTTTCTCATCAACATCGTTTGGTTGCAGATGACAAGCTACCTGTAATAATTAACGCAAAAGTGGTCCAGAAAATTCATGCTCACGAAATCTAAAGGTATTTACGGAAAGAAACGATCTGTTGTTTGAACTAAAATTGCACATAACTTTATAATCAAATAACAAAAATGTTCACATTGCAGAATAAATAAAAACGAAAACCCACTGATGATGGCACAGTGGTGCCGAAACATGTACGGGTACTGAGAAAAACGGTGTTTTGCGTAACTGGCAGACCTCAAATCCCAAAAATTTTAGCTGCAAACACGGCCAATACAAGGAGCTGCAAATCAAAAGATGGATAATTCGAGACTCGATTTTGTCGACGCAAGAGAATCCTCTCATTCTCTTATGAGCGCACCGCAAACGGCAACTTGTCTGCATTACACGTCAAAGAGCAGACTAGAGAACGGCTTTGAAGGCTGCCGACGGGGTTGCGTACACCTTGGACCCTGCCCCCAGCAGTCTTTACGAAAGGTGGTACTGGAGTGATCGAGGTTCAAAATGACTTCCCAATGCTTCCAGTCTATTTGACGTCGTTGCTTTTTTATCGGGTGATGGACCAAAAGTTTAGTCGTCACAGTGGAGGAGGTAATATAACACCCCCCTGCTTCCCAGGATTTGCGAAATTACAAGTTAACAATGACCGTGAAGCATGAATTTTGACCCGTGTCGGGATAAGGCATCCGAATCCGAAGTAAATAATGATTATTCCGCGGGAAACAGGAGACGTTATAACTTGATTATATTGAATCAGTAATGTGATTCAATAACGATCGGTAAATGAAATAATGGAAATAATTTGGAAATAAATTTTGCTAGTAGAAATTTCGCCGAAATAAATGATTAAGTTGTAAAAGCAATTAAAAAGTCGGTCGCCAGCTCAACTGATGAGCGACAGTACTGTGAAGTACGTCAATAATCTTCTCAAAAATAAAGTTTACCTGTTTGTAGCGCAACAGGTGGAACGGGAACTTTTACGTAAGTGCAGTGTCAGGCTCAGTAGTCATATAAAACAATGTCATAAGAATCTAACTACACTTAAACATTAGTGGTTAACTTTCAATAAGTATTTTGATAATAATTTTGTTCATAATTTGTCAGCTAAGTGCAATGCTGACAACACAGATAATTATCTATCGAGATTTTGAATAATGGACTGTCATTCTGTCTTTAAAATTACGTACTTTGCACAGTTTAATTTACTGATAATGAAATATATTGCCAATAATTGATTAACTATGTTTTGAATGATAATAATTCATTAATTGGGCGATTGTCAGGTGGAATAAACTTTATAGTTTCATGAAATATCCTTGAACTAACTTCAGCTGAATATGCATTGAAATAAATCTTAATAATCAAATTCATTACTTCAGTCTATTATTAAGTTACTACGGTTGGCGTAAGCTTATTAACTGCAACAAATAACTACGATAACCAATCATTCAAAACAATCTGAAATTTACTCTTCACCGTCTATGTAAATAATTTGATAATTAACATATTTTCTCTTGATAATGGCGTGAATCACTCGGTTCAATAAGGTAAAGATCGGAAGGAACCTACTTGGTGTTATTGTCGGGTGGAATGTAAAGTGCTTGTTATTAATTGTTCACCTACAAAGAAAAGCACGGTCACTGGCAAGCCTTCTACAATTTTATCCTACAAAAATTACGTAGATCTTACTTCCCTCGTTGCCGCTGGATCGACGGAAGTCCACGGCGGCGACACAATGTGGCAGCGGGCTTTTACTGTTGCGAGTTGGGCCCACAGTGCACTTCACATTCAAGCCCTCGTTTCTTCAGCACTATGCCCATTAATCCATAATAACTTGCCCGGCCATGCTTTCAGATATGCCGACCATTACTTTCCCGTCGTACTTAGATCCACACACTAGCCGTTAGATGCAACACAGCTAGGACTAGCAGCACTCGACTGTACGTCTTACTCCGAGCACGGCGTCACTGCTACTACTGCCCGCTGGCGCGCTCCCGCGCCTAGCGGCACAACAAAACAATCTCTCTGACTTCGACGTTAACTAAATATGCCCTGACTTGCCAGTGTTAAATATTACACAATTTAAACATAGTATTTACAATACAAAGCTGAGCTGGGAAGGTAAGGGAATTAGAATTAATGGAAGAAGGCTTACCAACTTGAGATTTGCTGATGATATTGCCTTACTGATCAAAGACTTCGCAGAGCTCCAAAACTTAGTTACAGATCTTGCATCGAAATGTCAGCTGGTTGGCTTGAACATGAAACTTTCCAAAACAAAAGTAATATCCAACAAATGGCTCCCAGCTGGAGATGTGAAAGTCAAGGACAGTCTACTAGAAGAGGTCAGTGAATATGTCTACCTTGGCCAGATTATAAATATGAAGCGAGACGTAAGGCCAGAAATCTATCGACGCATCAAGCTTGGCTGGCAAGCATTTGGGAAGAATTCAAAAGTATTCAGATCAAAAATGCCAGTAAATCTGAAGAAAGCAGTATTTGATCAATGCATTCTTCCTGTGATGACGTATGGCTGCGAGACATGGACACTGAACTCATTTACAAAAGGGAAACTTAGGACAGCACAGAGAGCCATGGAGAGATCAATGCTGGGCTGTACAAGGAAGGACAGGAAAAGGGCAGATGACATCCGGTCTATGACGAAGGTTAATGACATCTTAGAGAGAGTAGGTTCCTTGAAATGGCAGTGGGCTGGCCACGTCGCAAGAAGAAAAGACAACAGATGGACGAAACTAGTACTGGAGTGGAGTCCGAGAGAGCACCGGAGGCCTAGAGGAAGACCGCCAGACAGATGGGACAAAAACATCAAGAAGATCACTGGTAACACCTGGCAGAGTACTGCCCAAGACCGTCCCACTTGGAGAAAACTTCTGAAAGCCTACCTGAATCCACGACTCGAAGAGGCCGCATCATCTAATGATTGAATTGGCTGATGTTGATGATTTACAATACATATTTACACTAGACAATACATCGTATACAAACAGTTTCATGTGTTAAGTAAGCGAAAAAATTCATAGCAAGGA
The DNA here is from genome assembly GCF_023864345.2 of Schistocerca serialis cubense. NCBI lineage: Eukaryota > Metazoa > Arthropoda > Insecta > Orthoptera > Acrididae > Schistocerca > Schistocerca serialis. The sequence goes on from NC_064645.1 coordinate 429,102,567, forward strand.
CTGCGTTGTAGCGTCACACCACCACAAACGGCAACTTATCTTGCATTACATGTCAAAGAGCAACAGGAGACTGGAGAACGGCTCTGAAGACTGTCGACGGGGTTGCGTACACCTTGGACCCTGCTCCCAGTAGTCTTTACGAAAAGTGGTACTCGAGTGATCGAGATTCAGAATGACTTCCCAATGCTTCCAGTGTATTGCGGAGTCTATTTGACGTCGTTGATTTTTTCATCGGGTGATGGACTAAAAGTTTAGTCGTCACAGTGGAGGAGGTACCAGCGGACACGCTTTGAGGACATGCTAAGAGGCAAGGATTCTTTCTGCCCAGAGCCGCCGCTTGCTGTGCCGGCCAGAAGAAGCGACCATTGTCGCAGAGTCTGGCCAGCTGCGGATTCCCAACGTGCGGGCAGCATTAATCTTTGTTTAGGAGCGGCGCCGCGCCTCGGCCCGCCTCGCTGCGCCGGAACGCGCCTCTGGACGCATGATTTATGTTCCGGAGCCGCCACAAAGAGCTCTCCGCCCACACCTTACAGCCGGGAGCCCCACCTCGCGCGAAAATCATCTACGCATTTCCGCTTGCAGTAGTCGTGCGTTCTGGACAAAAGTTCGTCATATAAGGATGTGTACCATCCTAACCCTGCTTGACTTTAGCAAGGCTTCTGATACAGTTGACTTTGATATATTACTAATTAAAATGAAACAGCTGAATTTCTCAAACAGTGTAATGCACTGGTTCGACAGCTACCTCAAAAACAGAAGTCAACAAGTCATTTGTGGGTCGGAAAAGTCATCATGGAAAAACGTGCGCTCTGAAGTTCCCCAAGGCTCCGTCCTTGGTCCATTACTCTTCTCACTGTACATTAATGATATTTCTTCAGTGATTCACTCCTGCAACTACCATCTTTATGCCGACGACATCCAACTGTACGTAAGTGCAAGCCCCAAGAGCATCGCTGATGCAGTAGCGAGTATGAATGCAGATATTTGCTCTGTTTCTCGATTGGCACAGAACCTAGGTCTGAAACTAAACCCCAAGAAATCCCAGGTCATACTTATATCTCATCCAAAGTTAATCAGCCGGTACTTTCGCGAAACAGTCCCTCAAATACTCCTCAATGGTACCCAACTACCATACCAAAAAACAGTAAAAGACCTTGGAATAATCTTAGATGAACATCTAAGCTGGGAAGAACAAACAGTCACAGCTTGCCGGAAATCGCTCTCCTCCCTACATGCAATTCAAAAATTTAGAAAAATATTTCCAACCCATGTTAAACAAACGGCAGAAATGGTGAAAATTCGAGATGCCTCGAGCTAGTGATGAATGCTTGCGTTAGATACGTGTGCAATATACGGTTGTATGATCATATCAGTCCTTCATACTTCCAGCTAGGTTGGATACGCCCACATAAGGCACGCGATCTCCACACGATGTGCTTACTTCATCGATTTCTTAGTCACTGCTGCCCCAATACTTATCTTCTCACATAAAACACCTATCATCATTCCACAACCGCAATACCAGATCGGATACGTCTAGCATCTTGGCTGTACCTTTACATAACACAAAATCTTTCTCCGTGTCATTCTCCATCTCAGCCATACGACTATGGAACGCGCTCCCCTGTGATCTGCGTCTTATCCAGAACCACTCAACATTCAAGAGGGAACTCAAAACTTACATGTTAGGGACGGTATAGCCACCATTGTTGTGCCCCTCTCATCTCTTTCTTTCTCCTCTCCATCATAGCTTCGAATTTTACCATTCTATTTCTCTTCCTCTAACCTTTCTACCTCTTCTAGATCTCTTTCACCCCATTCTTTCGTCTTATGTCTCTGCTCGATGAGAATAACTCACAAGCTGCAAAAACATAACGAGAAAATTCCCAACTAGCAATAGGACTGACATTCATAAAAGAAAAATATGTTTACTTTCATATACGTAGTCATTACTATTATTATTATTCTTGATTGTTATAATTATTTTTGATTGTTATAATTATCATTGTACTACTGTTATAATCTCTATTTTTTTCTTTAACATTAATACTGTATAACACGTTATATGTCCTTAATGTTCTGTAGAAACTGAAATTCGTTCAATCTGAGTATGCCTGGTTAGGTGTAAGAGAGGGCCTGAAGGCCCTTTTCTTGTCAGGTAAAATAAACGCATAAATAAATAAAATAAAATAAATAAACGCAGCTTAGGAACGCACCGTTAAAATCGAGAAGAGCCTCATGTTTGAATTTGTTTCTCTTGATGTTTCATCTACATCACACCCCACTACATTCTCTACCCTGTGTGGCTCCATAGGAAAATGTGCCAGAGTTTGAAAAATTGTGGTCACCGGTACTGTGGCGATTGACAGATACGTTGAAATACCGCGTGATCAAAAAGTCAGTACAAATTTGAAAACGTAATAAACCACGGAATAATGTAGATAGTGAGGTACAAATTGACACACATGCTTGGAATGACATGGGGTTTTATTACAACAACAACAAAAAAATACCAAGTTCACAAAATGTCCGACAGATGGCTCTGGACAGCAAAACGTCAGTGACTGCTACCGTGACGGGTGAGAGGTATGCCGATATGTTACAGAATCGCATCATCCCCAGACTGGCTGATAAACACCTGCTGGAACGTACGATGTTTATGCAGGATGGCGCTCCTCCCTACATTGCTAGACGCGTGAAAGATCTCTTGCGCACGTTGTTTGGTGATGATCATGTGCTCAGCTGCCACTTGCGTCATGCTTGGCCTCCCAGGTCCCCAGACCTCAGTAGGAGCGATTATTGGCTTTGGGGTTACCTGAAGTCGCAAGTGTATCGTGATCGACCGACATCTCTAGGGATGCTGAAAGACAACATCCGATGCCAATGCCTCACCATAACTCCGGACATGCTTTACAGTGCTGTCCACAACATTATTCCTCGACTACAGCTATTGTTGAGGAATGATGGTGGACATATTGAGCATTTCCTGTAAAGAACATCATCTTTGCTTTGTCTTACTTTGTTATGCTAATTATTGCTATTCTGATCATATGAAGCGCCATCTGTCGGACATATTTTGAACTTTTGGTTCTAATAAAACCCCATGTCATTCCAAGCATGTGTGTCAATTTGTACCTCTCTATCTACATTATTCCGTGATTTATTCAGTTTTCAAATTTATACTGACTTTTTGATCACCCGGTACATTCCATCGCACAACAAGATGGTTTCTCAAACAGTGCTGTTTGCGGGCACCTTTCGACTCAGCGTTGAAATATTAAAAGTTTTGGCTGGTGTCGTTGTCTAGGTGCTGGGATACGTAGTTGCCGCATAGTTGCCGGATTACAGGCCAAATACTGCTGAGTCTACAGTATACGATAGGAATACACACATGAATCGAATGGTCGAAGGTTTCTGTCAGTCGGCAATTGCGAATTATGAATGTAACATATAAATTTATAAATGAAAGATTGCAATTAAATAAAATCTGCAGGTACTATCGTAATGACTTTAAATGATGAGTGCCGGCAGGAGTGGCCGAGCGGTTCTAGGCGCTACAGTCTGGAACCGCGTGACTGCTACGGTCGCAGGTCGAATCCTGCCTCGGGCATGGATGTGTGTGATGTTAGGTTTAAGTAGTTCTAAGTTTTTGGGGACTGATGACCTCAGAAGTTAACTCCCATAGTGCTTAGAGCCATATTTGAAATGATGAGCACGTTAGTAGAAGTACTTTTGAGAATGCGGTATATTTCGGCTAAACATTTATTGGTGTCGATGGTCCAGCAATTAAATAAAATATAAGTTGAATAACAGGGAAACAATAGATTCCTACTTCTGAAAGCAGGCTGTTTAGGTTTTTATGTTGGTAACGCCATGTAGCGCTCTATAAGAAAATCACTGACTGTGCTGTGTGCAGTCTGTGGCTGGTTTGCATTGTTGTTCGCTATTGTAGTGTTGGGCAGTTGCATGCGAACAGCGCGTAGCGTTGCACAGTTGGAGGTGAGCCGCCAGCAGTGGTGGATGTGGGGAGAGAGATGGCAGAATTTTAAGAGCGGACGATCTGGACGTGTGTGCGCCAGAAATAGTAAATTTGTAATACTGGATATCATGAACTGATATATGTATTATGACTTCTGAACACTATTAAGGTAAATACATTGTTTGTTCTTTATCAAAATCTTTCATTTGCTAACTATGCCTATCAGTAGTTAAAATCTTTTATTCAGCTGGCTGTATTGGCGCACGCTGCATTTCAGTAGTTTGAGTAACGAAGATTTTTGTGAGGTAAGTCATTCATGAAAGGTATAGGTTATTGTTGGTCAAGACCATTCTTTTGTAGGGATTTTTGAAAGTCAGATTACATTGCGCTAAAATATTGTGTTTCAGTTTAGTGTTGATCAGAATAGGTAAAGAGCGAAATGTCTGAGTACGTTCAGTTCTATTCAGCTGTTTGAAAATCAAATAATGTAAGAGGTTTATCAGCACAGTAATTCATTAATTTTTCTAAGGGGCGTTTCACTTCACATAATTAGTTATGAACAACAACATAGCTCGCGAGATATTCACTTCTGAACACATATTACGTCTTCACTGCAGAAGCCACAGAAATCACACAAGAGCACAGGTCGGCACTCCGAAATATTTCTATCCTCCGCGAGCACGCGCAAACTGCTCCACTGTCCAAGTCTTTCCGTAGACTGTGCATCCGCCGTGCCGTCGCGTCCAGCACTTTCCGTGTCCTCTGCCGTCCTGTTCCGTCGCACTCCTAGGACTACTTCGTGTGCTCTCCCGAAACGATGCTCCTCCCCAACTTCCATTCGTCCCTTTTAGTAACGAGCGCTGTGATTGGCTAGAGCGCTCCCTACATGTCTCCTTCCCGACGTACACTCACAAACTTATTCAAGCACTTGCGAAATACTGGTTTTACATTTAAGTACCTGAAATTATATAAATATTCTTACGGCTGGACCATAAACACGCTCTAACACACATTATTGAATACACAAACAATTAAATAAACATATGCTATATCAAAAGAAAAGAAGCCAAAGGTAGGCCAGGAGCCTAATGTTTCTGTGCTTTCTAACACACATAAAATATATAACCAATTTATTCGTGAATAGTATATATCGAATATAAGCAAAGACATAGACGAATAAATATATTTACAATCATGCTGCTACTGTGTTTTCGTGTAACTGTGGAGTACTTACGGCCTGACGCGATCGACAGTAATCGACCACTTTGACCTTCAATAACTCGTGTACTATTTAAGTTACATGCCTGTAATTCATACCAATTTAGGTTTACACTAATAGCTTTCTAAAGACGCGTAGATCGACGAAATCGGATGAACCGTTTAGATTTTGGAAATTCGTTGCTGTGTGTTACTTGTCTAATTTACAGTCAGATATTAAACTTTAAACTAATGAAGATATTGAAAGTCTGATTACACAATCAGAATCGTCATGCAAATAATAGTAATGTACATGTTTTGAGGTATCATGATTCATCTGGCTACTATTAATTATTGTACGAACTCTAAAATGTCTGCCATGATGTTTTCACGAAGTCCGCCATCTTTGGCACTCCCGGCGTGTCTCCTCCATCAACATAGCGTCACCATGGAATTCCCAGCCACGCACTCAGGCTGGACCCCTCCTGCTTCGGCCAGCGTCTGCCACCACGTGGTCGGCCTGCCGAGCGGCCCGTGCTATCACTGCTTCCTCCGAACATAGAATATTTTCAGGGCGCGACGACTCGCTCGTTACCTCACATGCTTCATACGAATGCATGTTTTCATAGCGATACACAATAATAAAATTTTCTCAGACTTCCAGCTCGGTCAAATGGTTTAAAATCCACGAGCTTTCGGCCCAGTAATCCTCGGCCATAGTCAACATTTGACAACGGTCGAGCAGTACTCCGTCGAAAGCTCGTGGATTTTAAACCATTTGACGCTGCTGAAGGACCCAGATAATCTTATCCGTTCTGTATTAGTCTCGAAAACTAAACATCCATTACTTGGTACAGTGCACGCTCTGTCTCTCTTTCCTTATGAATCTTACAATCTCCTCACTCAAATATGTAACGAGTGTTAGAATCAACAGTAATAGACAGAAGGAAGTGGAGAATATGAAGTATATTACACTGCAAGCAATCCATCTACCAGCTGCAAAGTTAGTTTAATTATAATTGTTGTCGTTTGACGTTGAGGGGCTAGAATCTGCCGCTGTTCATGACATGGTTATACTCCTACTGAAATCTGTGTACTAAAAGATTATTAAAATTGTCCTACTACAAGGATCACATATACAGACTGTTTCACAATTCTTACAATACTGGCCATTCAAATTGCTACACCAAGAAGAAATGCAGGAGATAAACGGGTATTCATTGGACAAATTTATTATACTAGAACTGACATGTGATTACATTTTCACGCAATTTGGGTGCATAGATCCTGAGAAATCAGTACCCAGAATAACCACCTCTGGCCTTAATAACGGCCTTGATACGCCTGGGCATTGAGTCAAACAGAGCATGTATGCCGTGTACAGATACAGCTGCTCATGCAACTTCAACGCGGTACCACAGTTCATCGAGAGTAGTGACTGGCGTATTGTGACAAGCCTGTTGCTCGGCCACCATTGACTAGACGATTTCAGTTGGTGAAAGTTCTGGAGAATGTGCTGGCCAGGGCAGCAGTCCAACATTTTCTGTATCCAGAAAGGCCCGAACAGGACCTACAACATGCGGTCGCGCATTATTCTGCTGAAATGCGGGGTTTCGCAGGGACCGAATGAAGTGTAGAGCCACGAGTCGTAATACATCTGAAATGTAACTCCCACTGTTCAAAGTGCTGTCAATGCGAACAAGAGGTGACCGAGACGTGTAACCAATGGCACCCCATACCATCACGCCGGGTGATACGCCAGTATGGCGATGACGAATACACGCTTCCATTTTGCGTTCACCGCGATGTCGCCAAACACGGATGCGACCATCAAGATGCTGTAAACAGAACCTGCATTCATCCGAAAAAATGACGGTTTGCCATTCGTGCACCCAGGTTCGTCGTTGAGTACACCATCGGAGGCCCTCCTGTCTGTGATGCAACGTCAAGGGTAACCGCAGTCATGGTCTCCGGGCTGATAGTGCATGCTGCTGCAAACGTCGTCGAACTGTTCGTGCACATGGTTGTTGTCTTGCAAACGTCCACATCTGTTGACTCTGGGATCGAGACGTGGCTGCACGGTCCGTTACAGCCATGCCGATAAGATGGCTGTCATCTCTATTGCTAGTGATACGAGGCCGTTGGGATGCAGCTTGGGCGTTCCGTATTACCCTCCTGAACCCACCGATTCCATGTTCTGCTAACAGTCATTGGATCTCGACCAACACGAGCAGCAATGTCGCGATACGATAAACCGCAATCGCGATAGGCTACAATCCGACCTTTATCAATGTCGGAAACGCGATGGTACGCATTTCTCCATCTTACACGAGGCATTACAACAACGTTTCACCAGGCAACGCCGGTCAACTGCTGTTTTTGTATGAGAAATCGGTTGGAAACTTTCCTCATGTCAGCACGTTGTAGGTGTCGCCACCGGCGCCAACCTTGTGTGAATGCTCTGAAAAGCTAATCATTTGCATATCACTGCATCTTCTTCCTGTCGGTTAAATTTCGCGTCTGTAGCACGTCATCTTCGTGGTGTAGCAATTTTAATGGTCGGTAGTGTAAGTTTGGAGATAGGATTACATTTAAATTTCCCGGTTCACCGTTCGGACTCAGCAGAGACAACGAGCTCTTGCCTGTATACGCAACAGCATCTGCTCCACGTGGCAACTCAGAAGCCCATAAAGCTATAACGAGGTGTAAAACACCCTGTATAATTTAATCGTGCTGTGTTACTGATTTTCCCATATCATTACAGTGAGCGTTATTAATCAAGAGAATAATATTTCGTTACGTTTTCGTTGTATTTTGGATAGTAGCACAAGGTGAACCTGCAACACAGGCTTCCACACAGCACGGCCCACAAACCCTGTTGTGCGTCCATGGAGTACTAAAGTCAGCCCTCCTAGTTTCGAAACCACCAGTTTCTGGCACCCGTTTTACAGTCAAACCACAAGTGATATGTGGTGGACTGAGGAGATCCGGAAAACGTTCGCGATACATGATTTGTGCAGCTCTACCATTACGTACTGCACGGTGCGGCGGAGATTTCAAAGTGATCCGATCTTCAAATTTATTTTATATCCAAACGGTACATTTTCGGACATGCGTTCTTTATAAAAACTTTATCTACTAACTTGCAAGTCCTATTAGAACCCTCAGAAGCCCATAAAGCTATAAAGAGTTGTAAAACACCCTGTATAACTTAATCGTGCTGTGTTACTGATTTTCCAATATCATTATAGTGAGCGTTGTTAATCAAGAGAATAATATTTCATTATGTTTTCGTTGTATTTTGGATAGAAAGATTGATTTACTTATTTTCTGGGTGAAAGTGAAACAGCGAATATAGAATCGGTAGGTCTCAAAATGAGCAGCATGGAAAGACAAAGAATCTCGCGAGTCAGGACGATTTCGTGTTCAATGTCAACGTGCACTCTTAGTGGTGGTGGTGGTCGTGTGTTGGGGCTTATGGGCGCTCAACATCGAGGTCATCAGCGCCCTGACACACATTAAGAGGAACGAATGTGGACAGACCTGAGAAAACTAAAGCACACACTGAAAGAAAGCAGGAAAAGAAGGAAAATGCTACATAAGAAAGTAAAACCTAAGGAAAGGGGAAACATAGCAAGAAGAATGTCACAGGAAATTGTTATTGGCTGGCCACTTACATAAAATATGGGCGAGCTTGTCACACAGTGAGCAAATTAAAATCCTCTCCCTAAAATCTTTGTAAAAACATTTGACAGGGCACAGAACTTTAAAACTTTAACCACATTCGTCCGAGTGTTGCCTAAAAGAGACGGCAGGTCCGCGGGTAAGTCAGCCGCGACCCGCTGGTCAGAAAATAAAATGCAATCCAATAAAACGTGGCGCACAGTGACCTGGACGCCGCAAGCACCACACATTGGAGGGTCCTCCCGCCGGAGCAGGAAGCCATGCGTCATAGGGCTGTGGCCTATTCGAAGCCGAGTGAGGAGAACCTCGTCCCGTCGATGGGGCTGAAAGGAAGTACACCACACACGCGTTGTGGGCTTGACTATACGGAGCTTATTGTCAGTCACTTCCAGCCACTCATCCTCCCACCGGCGCATGACCCATGAGCTCAACAGCGAGGTGAGTGCGTTCAAAGGGGATAGCACACTGAGATACTTATGGGGCGAGACACGCCTCCTTGGCCGCGAGATCTGCCCTAACATTCCCAGCAATGCCAACATGCCTCGGAACCCAGCAGAAAGCTACAACCTTCCCCAGTCGCTGTAGTCGGAGGAGGGCATCCTGGATGGTCTGGACAATTTTGTCTGCCGGATACAAACGTTGCAATGAGTGAAGGGCACTGAGTGAATCGGAACAGACAAGAAATTTAGGAGAGGAAGAATGACTCATGTGCTCCAGTGCCCGCAAGATCGCAAACAATTCTGCATCAAAGACAGTAAAAGTCTGATGCAGTCGGACCTTGAGGACACGATATGGAAAAACAACTGAGAAACCAACAGAATCCCCTTGTTTCGACCCATCCGTAAAAACAGCTGCACTCTTGGTTCAAATGGCTCTGAGCACTATGGGACTTAACATCTAAGGTCATCAGTCCTCTAGCCTTAGGAATACTTAAACCTAACTAACCTATGGACATCACACACATCCATGCCCGAGGCAGGATTCGAACCTGCGACGGTAGCGGACGCGCGGTTGCAATCTGAAGCGCCTAGAACGGCTCGGCCAAACTGGCCGGCATGTGGTGATATATTGCACTACATTAATAATGGTGCGAATGAACTTCTGCGTTACGATATTGCTAAGCAATGGTCCGTGACTAATCCAGCAGCTTTTTTCAGTGTTAAGAAATCTACACTGATGAGCAAAAACATTGTGACCAATTGGTTAGTAGCTTGTTTGTCCAACTTTGGAAAGAAATACATCACTGATACTTCGTAAGAGGGTGTCGACAGTTTGTTGGTAGGTTTGTGGAATTATGTGGCGTTAGAGATCTACGCCCAGGTCACGTAATTCTCGTAAATAATGGGCCGTTGATTTGCGTACGCGGTGATGGTGCCCGATAGCTACTTACATGGGTTCTATAGGATTTACGCCAGGCGAATTTGGCCTCCTGGACATCGACGTGCGTTCACTGTAATGCTCCTGAAACCGCTATAGCATAGTTTGACTCCGAGACACGGACAGTTATCGTGCTGAAAGATGACATCGCCTGTCGGAGAAGACATCAAGCATGATGGGATGCAGGTGGTTCTCAGCTTTCAGCTTGTCTTCGATTACTATCACAGGTCCCATGCAAGTGCAGGAGAATGTCTCCCATAGCGTAATATTGCTCCCAACAGCCTGAGTCTTTGGCTCACTGCACATTAAGAGCCACCGTTCACCTTGATGACGGTATTTGTAGAGACGACCATCGACCTGGCGTAGCAAAAATGTGATTCACCCGAAGATCCGACACGTTTCCATTGATCGGTGGTCACATTGCGAAGGTCCCGTGGCCACGGCAATCGTAATTGACGATGTCGTTGGGTCAACAAGTGAATAGGTAGGGTGGTCCGGCACAGATCACCATCTGTCTTATGTTACAGAGCAGACAAGCCTCCGAACCCCACGTTCTGTGAAGAGGCGTGGACGTCCAACCATTTAACGCCTAGTGGTAGTTTCCGTGTCCTACCTCTTTCTGTAGCTGTTCACAACAGTAGCACGTGAACATCCGATCAACTTCGACGTTCTCGACAAACTCGTTCACAGGCTTTGCGCAATAATAATCTGCTCTTTGTGAAAGTCGCTTATCTTTATGGAATCCCCCATTTGCAGCCCATATCTTCGCTATGGTGATCCCCCGTCCATGTCTGCTCCGCTTATATACTTGTTACCGCATCACATACCCGCAACGCTACCAGGAGGCATCCAACGTCGCCGTGGACAGTGCTCATAATGTTTTGGCTTATCAGTGTTTGCTCGCTAGGTATTTTAGAAGCAGTTTACGTAAGCGGAGCTTCATATAATACGACCGAACTACAACCTGAAGACTTCCATTTGAGTGTAATCAATAACATTTATTGGAGGCATTGTTTGCAAGTATACAGTTGGTGAATAAATTACATTATTTAGCCAAAATATTTACAGAGTGCCTCCTATGCTTAAGGCGGTGGGCTGCTTATCTGTAGAACAGATTCATATGTTGTGAATGGCTTTGACGGTAGCGGTGTGTTGACGCACGATCAACACGGATTCGGGAAATATTGCTCTTGTGAAGCACAGCTTGCTCTTTGCCTGTACGTGGTGGTCAGTGCTATCGATTGGGAATCTCAAACCCATTCAATATTTCTGAGTTTCCGGAAGGTTTTTGACACCATTCCTCACAAGAGATTGATAATCGAGTTGTAAGGCTATGGAGCGCCGCTTGTTTGTGATCCCCTGCTTCATAAGAATGATATTCTCCGATTCCGTGCTGACTGCGTGTCAGCACATTGTTACCGCTGAGGCAATTCAAAATGCAAGGTCACAGCACATGGATCTATTCTACAGATAAACAGGCCAAAGTTGCGCAGCAGACACTGTGTGAATATCTTGACTGAATAATGTAATTTATCCATTTACTGTAAAATAGCAAACAATGGCCTCAAAAAATTGTTATTATGACTGATTGGAAGTCTTGAAATCGTATTTTGTCTCCAAATCGGGAGGGGTGTGAGGTCATGCACATGATCGCAAGAGGGAATCCGTTGGATTTCGGTTGCACTGCTGATGGCGCAGATTTAAGGGCTCTAGATTCGACTAGATACCTGGGAATTGCAATTGCGATCGGCTTGGGTCGGAGCGATCACATGGATAGGGTTATGGGAAGGGAAAACCAAGGACTGCGTTTTGTTGCCAGAGCACTTGGAAGATGTAGCAGGTCTACTGGGGAAACTGCCTACACTGCGCATGTCTGTCCTCTGCTGGACTACTGCTATGCTCTGTGGCATCCTTACCACATATGTTTGACGGAGGACATCGAAAAAGTTCAAAGAAGGGAAGATAGATTTTTACTATCGCTAAATAGGGCTGAGTGTCACGGATCTGGTGAGAGAGTTGAAATGGTGATCCTTGAGACAAAGGCTCTTTCGTTGTGGCGAAATATTTTCATGAAATTTCATCAGCAACTTTATCGTCTAAATGTGAAAATTTTTTACTGTCTCCAACCTTTACAGAGATTAGTTATCATCACGGTGAAGTAAGAGAAGTCGACGCTTGTACAGAAAATGTTCGTTTCCCGAGCGACCAGTTGGAGGGTGGGACGGTCGTGAAATGGGACCAATATGGTTCGAGGAACCCTCTGCTAGTCACTTAAGTGTGAATTGCAGAGCAGTAATATAGATGTAGCTGTAAATGAACCAACTAAATTAATTTTCAGGCCACACCGATTTATAAGTCATAAGAGGGATATTTGTAAGGTTTCGTGATCCTTCCCTGCGATACATTGCTGTTCGATCAAGCAACACAGATGATAAGCCCAGCAGCATATAGTGCAACATAAACAATGCGCCGCATCCTCCCTCCTACCCCTCAAAGAAAACTACTGACGAATTTGAAAAGTATTACACCATGAAGCGCCCGTCTGGTACTTACCAAATTAAGCAGAGATGTCGATCAGATGACAGATACTAATGATCGAACTTGCATTCCATTCGGAACTGATCTTCACCATCAACATTAGTATGAGGTGTGACTCTTATCGCCACACATAAACTCTTGCAATCGTTGCACAATAAAGAGATTCTTGGCATGCCACAAAAACATGCTGTTTGAGTTCATGACGAGTGCAGGCTGGCTAGCTTCTCGTAGCATTCCAGGCATGGTCTATGGGTGAGAAAGCAGGGGAGGGAGCCAGTGAACCAAGGTTCCATACATTCCTTAAAGCGTTTGTGGCGAGTACTGCAGTGTGAGCTCTTGTATTATCCTCCTGGAATATGGCATGTGGTACTCTCATCGAGAAGGGTATGAGAATAGGGTATTCCACATCAACCTACCATCGAAAAATACTAAATCAGTCCTATTTTCGTATCCAATAGCTTATCACATCATGATTCCCGGAGTTGGAGAGATCTTGTAATCTCCCCCTTACTGATCGGCCTATCCCGCTTGCAATATAAAATATGACCGCGGATCACTTGTATGCCTAATGGATTTTTACTAATTGGATAAGGCAATCTTTTCTGAAGAAATAATACCGATAAGTAGGAGGAAAGTGTACAACAGACCCTTCTGATAGAAAAGTCTACTAAAATTCAAAAGTATTTAAGCCGAACAGGGCTATAATTTGAAAAAAATTGAAGTTATTTTGTGCATTCACTCACGAACAACACTGGTCGGAAAAGGGGTACCACTGATCATGAATCCAAAAGTTACACTAATGAACAAAAAGGAAATAATTAAAGGTCGCCAGCCCACTAGGGCAATTTACATCCAAAATCCCGTACAATATGAAGGGAAAGAAAATCATGTATTGTTAAACACTGGCGTGGCAACTGAAGGTTGTCACGTTTTTTTACACTAATTATAAGTGAGTATGTAATGATAAAGAAAACTGAGAAGTCACTCTTACGTTATGTTTGTCATTAAATGTTGAAAAAAAAAGAATCGAGTAATGATTTGAAAATATTCAGTTAAACTGTATGTTAGTATTGAACTTCGTTACATGAACAATGACTTTCAGTGACCTCAACGTAATGTCATCAAAGAAATTTAGAAAAAAAGCAAGCACTTTTTACTTTGCAGTTACTTATTTTGCAAATTGGATTTCAGATTATTGTCTGAACAACTGAGCCTTTTTTACTGACTTGAACAGAAATAAATAATAGAATACGTACCAAACCAACCAGCCATGTGCTCCCAGCTATATGTAAAATAAATAAAACTTCCACACTCTTAATTTGTGAATTTCTTTATATTTGGATTTTTTACAGTGATTGATTCTCAAACTTTAAAAATGAAATTGCTTTACTTTCCTCCTGTACTGAAACCTCTGTTGTACAACAGTTAAGTAAAAGTAGACTGAGGCTAAAATTCTTAAAAGTGAAATTATTCATTAATAAACTGGCTGTAACTATTCAATTTGTTTCTTATGACCCTCGGTTAGCATATAAGGAAGAAAAAGGAACAAGGATCTTGCTTGGTAACAACGTCTGAATACAATGAGGACACAATTGCCCTGAGTTTAACTGATTATTATTTAAATACATTTTATCAATCAAATCACATTCAGTTGTGCAGTTGTGCTGCTGGGTTAGCCTTTAATACTTTCTACCAAAGAACGGTCTTACTTCTGTGCTGTGCATACGACGAAACTCGTACCCGACGACGAATCTGTGTTGCTGGAACTGCTGCTGTAGTTGAAGACGGCAGAATCTTATGGAGCACAGCTAATTTCAGGATCGGGCAATCGTAATTAATACAGCCTCTTCCGGCCGTCCACTGTCCGTACTCCTGCTATTAGACATCTGGCCAGCGAGCGTACCTGATGCCACTGCGAGAGCGTTAACACCACACTCCGCACACTACAAGCTCAAAACTCATCTCTCTCTCTCCGCGCAACAACCACGTACCCCAAGATTTTACAACGCACAAACACTGTTATTATCATTGCTAGTCGATGCAAATAACAATTCCTTTGGCTTTTTCCCAGAGCTTATAGGTTTCACAGTAAGAGACAGATAAATACAACGAAATGTCAACAGACTTCTACCTAAATTTACACATACAGTGAAGCAATGTCCTTACTTTTTAAAAGAAAGTATTTAAATTACGAATATTTACACACAATTCAGCAAAAAAAAATTATGCATCGGTAGCAGGTGCCATGCATCTTGCATTTTCGGTGTTACAGTCTCATTAATATATTCATCGTCTATGGACACAATGGCGTCGACCTGGTCTCCACAAACACAAGCAAGACTTACTGCTGAAACCATAGAGTGCCACCGATGGTACGACGTCATAGGTAAGTGATGCATGGGTACCCGAGATCTCAAACCAGCTTACTGTAGTCATGGATACAATCTTCTTGTAAACTCTGCCAGAATTTCAGCTATTGTCATTCGTCTATTCTTCAAAGCCAGTGGAACAATCCTACGATATTTTGCTGATGTAGTCCGCTGGAACGACCCGTGCTTACTCTTCACATCACACTCTCCTGAGTCCATTTAATCACACACTCTTCCTGCATTCATGGAGCAAAGGCCAACTCTCTGTGCGATAAGTAGGTATGATGCTCCCATGTCCCTCATGCGAATGTTTTATCCTTTCCCAGAGACTGAAACACAGTGATAAGCTGCACATGCATATCCTCTGGCCATTCCCCGCTGCAATCTCCACCTGAAAAGTCCTAGTAACGTCAGGCACACCCAATAGCCATCTTACCGCTCGCCATCTGTGCAAATGAAATTTTTTTCTGTATTGGAGCCGCACGGTTTGAAGCGTCATGTCACGGACTGCGCGGCTCCTCCCGCCGGAGGTTCGAGTCCTCCCTCGGGCATGGGTGTATGTGTTGTTCTTAGCATAAGTTAGTTTAAGTAGTGTGTAAGTCTAGGGACCAATGACCTCAGCAGTTTGGTCCCTTAGGAATTCAGACACATTTGAACATATCTGTATTGGAAATACTGAAATTATGCTCGCATAAGAATGAAATTTTATTCAATATACCGCAGAGGCATGCGTATACCGGAGTTATGATACAAACGCCCTGTGTTGCCGTCCATGTCTCGAGTCAGCTAACCTCTAATTTGAACTTATACACACAAGTGACGTCTTTCTTTATGGACGGATAAGTTGATCCCTGAGATTTCACGTAAGAATAAATTCAGGTCTTGCAGTAGGTAGGCGTCACACTTTCTGAACGAAGGAGAAGATGGAACCGCAGCAAACTCAAGGCGTTTCCGTCGCCCAGGGAGGAAAAAATGCGGCAGAGGTATCAAGGGACGCTTCAGCGAACAGCATCAGCGCTACGCCAAGCAGCAGTGGGGACGCGGCAGGTGGCAACTGTCTGCTGCAGCGCCAACAGCGGCATCGACCGACGTCCGGGGAGGCCACTGATCCACGCTGAGCATCTTGCTTAAGCACCGTATTCGCCAGGAAGATTGAATGTCGTATAGCAAAGAGAAACGAAATCACCATCTACGTTAAGCCAGTTTCTCAAAACGTCTCCAATAGCGGAGAGGTGTCTCTTCCAGATCAGGGGTGCTCAACCCGTCGATCGCGATCGACCAGTCTATCGCCATGGCTCCCTGAGTCGATCTTTCGAAATAATATGTTTAAATAAGCTGTTTTCGTGAAATACCGATTTGTTGACGATGAGTGTTTCTCACGGTTTTTGTAAGCGGCGAGTGTTCATATGAGGCAAGGCATCGTGATGAGTGGAAGTGTGATAAGACGTCTATTATTCTCTATACACATACGTGATTTGGCGGAGAGGGTGAGTAGCAATCTGCGGTTGTTTACTAATGGTGCTGTGTTTTAAGGTAAGGTGTTGAGCCACTGTATGACGTTACGAGATGACTTAGAGAAAACTTCTAGTCAGGGTGATGAATGGCAGCTAGCTCTAAATGTAGAAAAATGTAAATTAATGGGGATGAATAGGAAAAACAAACCTCCAATGTTCGGATACAGCAGTAGTAGTGTCCTGCTTGACACAATCACGTCGTTTAAATATCTGGGCGTAACTTTGCCAAGCGATATGAAATGGAATGAGAACGTGAGAACTGTGGTAGGAAGGGCGAATGGTCGTCTTCGGTTTACTGGGAGAACTCATGGAAAGTGTGATTCATCTGTAAAGATCTCGTATAGGATGATAGAGCGACTTATTCTTGAGTACTGCTTGAGTGTTTGGGATCGTTACCAGATACTATTAAAAAAGGACATTGAAGCAATTCAGAGGCGTGTTTCTACATTTGTTACCGGCAGGTTCGAACAACACTTAAGTGTTACGGAGATGCTTCAGCAACTCAAATGGGAATTCCTGGAGAAAAGGCGACATTCTTTTCGAGGAACGCTATTGAGAAAAATTAAGAAGCTGGCATCTGAGTGCAGAGCGATCGTGTTGCCTCCAACGTACAGTGCGCGTTAGGACCTTGAAGATAAGATATGAGAAATTTGGGCTATACGGAAGCGTATAGAAAGTTATTTTTCCCTCGTTCTGTTTGCGAGTGGAACAGCAAAGGAAATGACTAGCAATGGTACGAGGTACCCTCCGTTACGCGCCGTAAGGTAGATTGCGGAGTAAGAATGTACACTACTGGCCATTAAAATAGCTACACCAAGAAGAATAGCAGATGACTGTTGAAAGTGCCGTCAATGCGAACAAGAGGTGACCGAGACGTGTAACCAACGGCACCCCATACCATCACGCCGGGTGATACCCCAGTATGGCGATGACGAACACACGCTTCCAATGTGCGTTCACCGCGATGTCGCCAAACACGGATGCGACCATCATGATGCTGTAAACAGAACCTGGATTCATCCGAAAAAAATGACGTTTTGCCATTCGTGCACCCAGGTTCGTCGTTGAAATAGCTACACCAAGAAGAATAACAGATGATAAACGGGTATTCATCGGACAAATATATTATACTAGAACTGACATGTGATTACATTCTCACGCAATTTCGGTGCATAGATCCTGAGAAATCAGTACCCAGAACAACCACCTCTGGCTGTAATAACGACCTTGATACGCCTGGGCATGACGTTTTGCCATTCGTGCACCCAGGTTCGTCGTTAAACACAGTGATAAGCTGCACATGCATATCCTCTGGCCATTCCCCGCTGCAATCTCCACCTGAAAAGTCCTAGTAACGCCAGACACACCCAATTCTACAGGCGCTCCTGTCTGTGATGCAGCTTCAAGGGTAACCGCAGCCATGGTCTCCGAGCTGATAGTGCATGCAGCTGCAAACGTCCTCGAACTGTTCGTACAGATTGTTGTTGTCTTGCAAACGTCCCCATGTGTTGACTCAAGGATCGAGACGTGGCTGCACTATCCGTTACAGCCATGACGATAAGATGCCTGTCACCTCGACTGCTAGTGATACGACGCCTTAGGGATCCAGCACGGCGTTCCGTATTACCCTCCTGAACCCGCCGATTCCATATTCTGCTAACAGTCATTGGATCTCGACCAACGCTAGCAGTAATGTCGCGATACGATAAACCGCAATCGCTATAGGCTTCAACTCGACCTTTATAAAGTCGGGAACGTGATGGTACGCATTTCTCCATCTTACACGAGGCATTACAACAACGTTTCACCAGGTAACGCCGGTCAACTGCAGTTTTTGTATGCGAAATCGGTTGGAAACTTTCCTCATGTCAGCACGTTGTAGGTGTCGCCACCGGCGCCAACCTTGTGTGAATGCTCTGCATATCACAGCATCTTCTTGTCGGTTAAATTTCGCGTCTGTAGCACGTCATCTTCGTGGTGTAGCAATTTTAATGGCCAGTAGTGTAGGTGTAGACATAGATTTGACAACACTCTCTCCTCCTCTTTCGTCTCCATCTCAGTTTCACCGTCATCGAGGGTGCCGCCAAGCGGGACATGGAGTGAGTGGAGAGAGAGTTTGCCACAGACCTCCGTTTGCGAGCTTTCACGTGGCAGCAATGTGCACATCGGAGGCAATGATAAGTTAAATATATAGTGTTGTCGAAACTGAGATTGCTGTTTATATCGATATGTCAAATAACCTCCTCATCACTCATTTTCTAAAGAATCGCTATTAAAATGGCGCTAAAATACATACTACACCGGCAACACAGCTCAGTGACTATGCAGCCAACGCCGGCGAATAGAGCTACTGTTCAGAACTAGGTGCAGCGCCTTGGCCTTAACAGACTACTTTTCAAGAGGGACGCTCCAACGAAAATTGAATTAACTCGAAGGAGTGTTTTGATCAACTATCTGCAAGTTCAGAAGTTGAGAGAGAGACCAAGATTTAGTTTTGTGCGCATTAAACACTCATAAAACTCCTTGGCTTCCCCGAAATTGTACCAAATGCCTAATATCTCTGTTCGCATCTCTTAGTACACTATATCGATCGGTACCTCACTTTCATATTCAATAACTTTCCAAACCCATCAATGAAATTCGATCCTCTAATCAATCATCACATGATGACGCCAGACAAAATAAAATTCGTAGACATCTTTATCATATCCCAACAAGTTGTAGTTCTCACTCAGTTACGTGTTTGTGAAAAGATGAGTTCAGCCAAACACAGAATCACTTTGATGGTGATAGGAAGAAGAGTTTTTTGTACAGCGCACAAAAATAGGTTTATATGTTTGACACGTAACACTTAAAAAGGGAAATATTGAACGTAAATTTAGAACAGTTCACAAAGATTTCAAACCGGAAGCAGCTGTTGGTAGTTAGTTAAGGAGGAACGGACTTTATGGTCTTTAAATTACAACCAGAGCAGTCATTTTTCGTAAGGCCTGTACAAACATAGCATTATTTCGTGTGTCAGAAGTACTGGTGAAACATGCAAATTCATTTGACGATGGAACAGTTGTTGAGGAGGTTTTATAGCAGCTAACGAGTCCTTCTTTTCCAAGTTAAAAACAAATCAGAGATAGTATCAGTCCACAGAGGCATGCCTCTGTCAAGACCTTTTATAGCAAGAAAAGTAGAATTAACAGCAGAAAATATAAAAGGTAAACTGATATCGGATTTGGAGTCCTGCCTGTGTTGCTCATCCAGTACATGGAGTCGATTAGCTTAAAGTTATAAGTTTCCTAAGATTGATATTTCCGGATTTCAGCGTAAAAGAACGCTTCCTTACAATTTTGATCTTCAAAGATGCTACACGAGGAGAAAATTTTTAGAATGCATCCAAATGCTTCACTTCTGAATACGATTGATGATGGTGATGATGATGGTAGTAAACACAAAGGATTTGTCACCTTGTATGCGAATGAAGTATATTTCCTGCGTTTCTTTAAGTATCTTTGTATTGTGCATAAGCAAGTGGACAAGTTTTGCTAAAACTGGAAATTTGTGGGAAGTTCTTATGGGGCCAAACTGCTGAGGCCATCGGTCCCTAAATCTACATACTACTTAAACTAACTTAAACTAACTTACGCTATGTACGACACACACACCCATGCCCGAGGGAGGACCGAACCTCCGACGGGGGGAGCCCCACGGACCGTGACAAGGCGTCTTAGACAGTGCGGCTACCCCGCGCGGCTGACAAGTTTTGAAAATGGTACATGTTATGAGTATTGTCACAAAAATTGTGAATTCAAAATTCTCACAATCACTACAGAGTAGAAAGTTTAGAACGCTATTGGAAGAACGGATAGCCAATCTGGAGAACTGCTATTGTACATTGTAGTTTAATGGCTGAGTAGAAGTACGGTTCTAAACAGATTTAAAGAACTTCTACCAGTGCTAAATCTTTCGTATCCGAAAGAGAGGAAGATTACTCACAGATACATGATTTGAACTGATTTTTGAATATGACAATTGAAACTGAACTGACAGCAAACTTAATGAGTTAAACAAATAACTGAAGGAAAAAACGAAACCGTCATAAATCTTACGTCTATATGTCTTCCATAAAGTATTTCATGCAAAAACTTAATTTTTGGACAGCACAGTTACAGAAATTAAATGTGAAACACTTTCCTCAAATACAGACAGAACTGTCAGATCAACAAAGAGCAATGGATCGAGAAGCTCCAAAGAAGTATACGGTCATCCTGTCAATACTGAAGATAGTATTTGAAAACAGATTTTCAGATTTCAATGCAAATGAACCTGTTCTACCATTCTTATCTCAACCTTTCTGAAAAGTGGCTGTGGAATCTATTTCAAGTAAAATGGGTTCTGTTTTCCCCTGTAGTGAGACTATAATTGAAGAGGAAGTAATTCGATTTCAAACTGACTTTTCCTTAAAGTCGGAATACAATAAAGAAAACTTTGGAAATTAGTGAGTGTAAAAGTCTACCCTAACAGTGAAAAAGTGGAATTGTACTTTTTATCGTTTTTTAGATGACTTATCGGTGTCAGGCAGCGGTTTCAACGATGAATATATTCAAATATAAGCGTAAAAATAAATTGACTGATCCTTCTTTGTCAGACTGTCTAAGACTGGCTCTGAAAAATTACTCACCAGATTATATTAAACTTGGCAATGACATGCAAAGCCAAGTATACGATTAATATTTTTGAACATTTATAATGATGTATATTCTAATTTTTTCTTGTATTTAATGTCTTGAAAACTGCATGATAGGACAACTTTTGGTGGAGAGAATATTGCCTTTTACATATTTTGTGTAATTGAAATGGTTAATTCTGGCTATGGTATTGTTTTTGGCTTAAACCTTTATGAATGTTTAAGTCAGCTGATCCGTAAATGGATTAAATATCATGTGTCAGATCTCAAGCCCCAAAAATTTGAGCGGTCCTGTTCTAGATCGCTGAGTAGATTTTGTTGTTAAGTTAGTATTTGCTTCTTCAATAGTCTGATTTGTACAGTAGTTGTGGGGCGGCGAATAATTTATTGAAAAAAAATCTAATTGCTGTATAAATGCTTGCATGTTGAATCAGTTTCTGGCTTTTAGAATGTTGTTAATGCTGTCTTTCGCCGTTCTCAACACTGGCTCTCTATTTACTTTTTAGCACCCAGAAAGTGATTTAACAAAACTTGGAGCCAGTAATTAGAGATCCTAGTGTCCACTTCATCTGAGAATACCATTACAGCTGCAGCTTATAGCTCTGAGGACTTAGGAGATTGTCCGGGATTTCTAATCAAAAACGGTTTTCCAAAATAGTTGAGCCTATTCTGAAATTCACTGATAAAAAACACAAGTATCCCTACAACCTAACTAACAGAGCAGTTCAGAGTCTAATGCGCTGATGCAACTATAAATGTCCGAATTAAATGTTAAAAAGAATGCTCGCCATAATTTGATGAAAATACTTCATCAAACTCCACGCAAAATATTTGGTAGAATGTCTGTCCCGCGACGGCACATGAAAATACGACAATACGCAAACTGAAGCTAGATAATGAAAATCATCCCAGAATTAACACTTCACTTGAAATGTTTTCATGGTTCCGCGTATCTCTAGTAACTTAATATGGCACCCGAGGCTGTTTGTAGCAGTGATACCGATGCGACGCGACTCCCGACACAGATGGTGTGTCATTCAGCGTCTGGAGAGAACTGGGGCCTTTTTTCCTCGCGCAACGTTCTTATATATAAAGCCGCGGTGCGGACGGCCAAGGGAACGCCTGATCAAATCGGCTCTCCCGACTAGCCGCTAGGCTAGTAACGCACCACTTCAAGTTACATAATAGTTTATAGCTTCATTTGCTGATGGCCGATGAAGCTCTTAATTTAAACGTGCATTCAGCACACAGGTAAGTATTGATAATAAAATTTTGACGTGGCTAAGTTAAATATTTTGGGGCGAGAGAATTAATTAAATTACACTGCACGCAGTAGATGAGCTCTGAACTGGCCCTTTTGAGATCCGCTATCGCCATAATTTTATAGGTATTCAAAAGAAACTTTTCACATCTTCATAGTCATAGCGGACCTCCAACCTATTTAAATCTAAACATCCTAGCCTTATTTATTAGCCTACTTAATCTATCTTGCTTCCTTCAGTTTTGAGACGAAAACCAGAAAATCATGAATTTCCACTAAAATCTTAATTTGTGAAATCCAAAGTACTGTTTTTATTAAATCATTATGAAAGATGAATCTAAATATAAATTTTGAAGTCTCTAGCTCTTTTCTGTTGCGCCAATGATTTTTTCAGAAAAACGTCCAAATTTCGAAAATGGCTGAAGTTATCGAACTGATATTTAACACACATTAATTTAGTATTATTCCTGACATGCTAGAAAAGTTTTAGGTCATTTGCTTGATTTTTAAGGTATTGCGCAACATTTATGACGTCAGAGCTAGTTACAGCAGACTGGCTGGCACACAATGGAAACTGATGTGAATTTACTACAGCGTGAGTTGTCTGCTTCCCTACATCACCCTCTACTTAAATTTTTTTGTTTATGAATGTTAATGAATGAAAAAAAAATTTAATTACAAAAAGGGAAGCAAGAGTACAGTTTAACTCCCTATGAAAAATCAAAATTGAAATATACACATGTAGAAACATTAAAGAAAACTGCTTACCTACATTAATTATTTAAATTGTGGGCATGTTCACTGCCTTTTAAACAATGTCATTACTCAAAATTTTAAGCAAAGTCAATGAAATATTTTGGCATACATATTACCTTAGACAAACAAACACATACACATTGAAAAATTATGAAAATCTTAGATCCATTAAATACATTAAATACATTTTTACATACACAAATTCAAAGAAAATAACATGATACATAAACAGATGATTATCTCTTAGCAGTCTTTTCTAAACCTGAAAGAAAAGTTCGCAAATAATTTTTACACACGTGGTTGTAGCCGCGTTGGCTGCTGTCCTACACTTCCATTCACAAGGGTAGAGGAGGGGAAGTTGCTATGGTGTGCGTCCTTCTCGATCACTCTAAATTACATGGGGAAAGGGGAGGGGTCACTATGAGTTGTGTCCAAGTCACTCCACGCCTTCACGCAGCTACCATGCTGCCATTATCTGGTTTGTCCTGTAGAACAAACAAAAAGAGTGCCTCAGACTCTGTTCACTTAATATCTAAGGGTGGGTCACAATGAAATGGGGATATATACATTTTGTCCTTCAGTATGTTACTGGAACAAAGTTAACAGAATTTTTTCAATTCTACTCTTACGGTTACTTAACTGTCATAAAATCGGTCAACAATTGGCTCAAAACGCCTTTAGTCATGTATTAGAGAAAATTCATGCTCCTAAGGCATACAATCATAAATCATATTTAATCTGAATTTATTATTTCTGGGCCGGAACACTGAACCAATGCTCGGTACATTCCTGATACATTTGTATTTTAAGCACTTAACTGACTCATCTTTGATTACCTTACTCTTAGAGATAGTATGAGTATGATTAGTGGTTGTTTTCTCAGCTTCTTTGTACATGTGAGTAACTTTTGGTAATAGTACAGTTGTGAGTGTTCAAAACACACTACGTTTAGTTGACTACTAAATCCACTTATTGGTCCTCTGCTGTTGTCAGTTCCACATCTGCAATTAGGTACTTACTTACTCTGAAGTGTATTTATGCTGAGCTAAAATAATGTTTCACGTCTGTCAGTATGTTATTTATTTATTTTGCTAGTGTATGTACTTATTTAACACTCACTTTATTAATATTTAAAGCATAGGATAGCACATTTAGTTCATATTCATAGTGTATTGCAGCTGATTAGTTTGCTCACGTGGCAATCCATTTCCACTCGATCGGACGCTGAAACCTCAGGTAGTCTCTCTCGGACCTACCACTAAAGTGCATCAAGTAATTATGGACGAGCGTAATGCTAAATTCCTTAAACCTATAGGACACCATGAGCTGCTCTGTCTCATCCAACATAAGGGTACCTATGGTCGCATTCACGCCTCCAACTCGTAACCTCAATACGTGTAGGTGTGTCCTGTCACACACTACACCAAAATAATGGCCAGCTCCAACCTAATAAATTCTTCAGGGACGTGTCCTTCACATCTCAACCACAAACACTGCTCAATTCTATTACACTGCCTTTCCTTGCTACACCAGGTGAGTTTAATCTTACAACTTATCTGCATATTTTTCCTAACACTAAGCAATCTCTTTTACTATTTCTTAGTTAGCTCTAATGCATACACTTGGTTTCCCTACCACTTCAGATCCTGCTTGTACATGAATTCATATATCTTTTTAAATTTGTTGGTGGACCATTTCCAATAAAACAACACTTTGTAGTTACTATATTACCAGGGTACTATACATAATTGTTACTCAAATACATTTCATAACTTAATTACGTCATACTTCTCTATTGTTTACCACTATTAGGTTTGTCACATTAGGTATTTTTCTTCACTAATCGGTAGATAGAATGGTTACATAACTCATGGCTTGATAGCCATGACGAAAATTTTCATGTCTGGAAAGAAAAGGTCGAAATTTTTGTGGATAGGAAAGAGGAAGAATGAGTGAGATCTGAAATGGGAAAGAAGATCTCACACAGCTGAGACTGCACAGCTGCCACACTGTGTAGAGGTTACAGAACAACCTCCTCCCTACAGCATTCATTAGTTTATTATTGACTTGATAATCATACCGGAAAATTTAATGTATGAAAGAAGAGGTCGAAATTTTTGAGGACAGGAAAGAGGAAGAATGAGTGAGATCTGAAATGGGAAAGAAGATCTCACACGGCTGGGACTGCACAGCTGCCACACTGTGTAGAGGTTACAGAACAACCTCCTCCCTACAGCATTCATTAGCTTAATGCTGGCTTGATAGTCATAACGGAAAATTTTAGTATTTGGAAAGAAAAGGTCGAAAATTTTAGTGGATAGGAAAGAGGAAGAGTGAGTGAGACCTGAAAGGGAAAGAAGATCTCACACAGCTGGGACTGCACAGCTGCCACACTGTGTAGAGGTTACAGAACAATCTCCTCCCTACAGCATTCATTCATAACCTTTGACCACGCCACGTCGATCTGAAAATACCTTATGATGCCTTTTTAGAACCTGTCTCAGTTCTTCCTTCTGATTGGCTGAAATCTTATCGATTTCCTGCAATTTAGCTTCTATTTTGTCTAAAATAATTGCTTCTTCTTCTTCTTCTGTGTTCAGCTTACTGTTACTAAGATTAACACCTTCGTCCCAATACCTCCTATTTTTCAGAACTCGTATAGGCAGCTCCCAAGTTTCATCATCAGTTACTACATGTTTATCACTAAAAGGTACTATAATTACTCCAGTTATTGGCAAGACCATTTTTAACCGGCTTCTTTCAAAGTCAACAACACTCTGATATTTTGACAAGAAATCTATGCCAATTAAAACCTCAATACTGAGATTGTTTACAATTAAACATGGATGATCAATTAAATTACCATTAATGTTAAAGGGTAGTAAAGCTTCTTGCTTTACCGTTTTTGAAACCTTGCCAGTAGCACCAATTATTCTTAGTCCTGATACCCTCATTACTGTAAGCTTGTCTTTACCAGGCAATGCATCAAAGAAGGACTGAGATATTGCACTCACCTCACTTCCACTGTCTAAGAGACAACGTACATTGATACCCAACATATTCACTATTATTATAGGGTGGCTTATTCTAGGTTGTACAGGTGGTTCCTCAAATTCATCTAATAGTTCCTTCTGGATTTGTCTCCAACTAAAGTGATCGACATCTGTCTTCATTATATTTAGGTCACAGTGTGTAGGGGTTTCCTGAATTACATTTTCAGCTGCCTTTTCCAGTCGGTCTATTAATTTCAAATCGAAACACCGCACGACTTCATTACATTTAGTTTGCTGAACATGACCCAAATTACTGTAGTCTGGGCGATTCTGCGTCTCCAGACCGGGCATAACACTAGTTACAGCTAAACCACTTTTACCATTATCGTCGGTTTCCTTCTCAAGGGACAACTGGTCACAGTTACTGGGTTCATCGACCCTCAACAGCCTACCCTCTACATTCTCACTTATCTCCTGTCCTAAATCTATTAGTACATTATCAACATCCTGCACAGGCACTTTAGATAAGAGCACATCATCTTCATCGTAAATATAAGCATGAATTTCTTCTGCTTCTTCACCTGTCAATTCAGTATTTTGTAGCTCCTCCCTATCGTTACACTGCTGCGCCTTCTCTTTCTCTTCCCACTTAGAAAGCGTCTCTAACACGGTATCTATCAAATACTGTGAGTGATCTAATATTTCTGCTGTATTCTCAGGTGCTACCGACTCTTCATCCACATGTTCAGTTTGAGTATTCTGATCTGTCTTACCAATTCCCTTAACTACTGGCATAGGAAAAGTAACCGCCTGGTGAGCGCCAGTGTCCTCATAGACGGGAACTAGTTTTCCTGCCTCGGCCTACTGCTGTTTCTTTTATTTTCATTATAGTTAACTGGCATAGCATTGCTTTCCGTACTGTGGTTTACATGCATAATTTTGTTTGGCACAACATTACTGTCATTTGGATGCCATTGTTGGTTCTGATAATTAGTTCTCCAATTCCTACCTCTCTTGGGGTGATGAACACCTACTGTTCTGATGTTGACATTGCCATTTTGCTCGTTCCTAAAATTACTACTATTGTTATTAGCATTTCTGTTATTACGTGATTGCTCCTCATTGACCGCAACGCGTTCTACACGTTCCAGATACTCAATGAAACGATCCAGATTGTCTCTAGGGGCAGATATAATTCTAGTTTGCCAATACCATGGCAGTTTGGCTTCAAGACCTAGTATAATCATTTATGGTTTTAGCTTTTCCGCCAAATGTGACAAACGTGAAATCCATGACCTAGCAAATTCTTTAATAGATTCCTTGCCTGCATTGAAGCGTTTTCCACTCCAAAATTCTCTCAACACTTCATTTTGCTTATTGCTAGACCAATACTCATTAATAAAAGCTGTTTTAAATTCCGCTAATGTTTTACACTTCAACATAACATCAGCTGACCAACGCATGGCGTCACCTGCTAAATGGCTTCTAACAAATGAGATTTTCTCTCGCTCAGACCAAGTTGGTGGAATCACATCTTCAAAATCGTTCCAGAAATCTAGCGGATGGATATTTTTATCTGGATCGAACCGCAAGAACTGCCAACACCCGATAAAAGCGGCGTTTGCAGCTACAACTTGTTGTATACTACCATTACCAGAAGTTACTGAAGCTACTTTACTTTCAACGTTAGCAATGTTAGTACTGATATTTTCTACTTTCATTTCAACATTATCTACTCTTTGTACAATATGAGTAGTGTCAGTTTTGATTGCATCTACATCTGCTTGACATATGTTTACTTTTATATTAACATCTTTAAATCTATCTGAGCACAGTTCAGATTCCGCCTCGATCTTTTCTGTTAACTTGTGCTCCAGCTTCGCATCTTCCATTTGGAAGTCTCTGCGAACCTCAGCAACTTCGGATTTAACTGTTTTATACATTTCAGAAAACTGTTGAGCAACCTTTTTCTTAATATCCTCATGATTGTAATCAATTTTACAATTCAAACTGTCTAGATCCTCTTTCAACTTACTGCAACCAGCCTTGAAGGTATCGTCCATTACCTCCAATCGTTTATTAAAATTAGTTTGACTGGCCACAATCTCAGACTTTAATTCAGCATTATTGGATTCTAATTTATTGTTGATTGCCTCAATTATATCAGATTTTAAATCAGCTGTCATTTTTGCATTACTGGCAGCTATTGCTTGTAATATAACATTTAAATCAACAGCCCCAGCATCTTTGGGTTGCTCACTAGCTGGCTTTTTATCACACTCAGGTGACGAAAAACTAGCTCCACCACCAGAATCATCAAAACTAAATGAAACTTCTGATTGATTAGTCATATCTAACTGCTCCTTCTTAAACTCTACCATGTCTGATGACTGTTTCATTTTTAATTCATCAGAGAAACTATCATCCAATAAATTTACAATTTTTACTTTCTGCTTTACTACAGGGGTCTCTATTATTGAATCATTGCCCCTTCGCAAACTACTGTCAGGAGACAATACTTCATATTTCACTTTAACATTACTACTTTCATGCATGTTTATACTTGAAACGTTGTCTGAATTTACAGTTCCCTCAACAGACATAGGTTCTAATTTAAGTTTAAACTCAGTTTCTTTTGGCGGTTCCATCGCCGACAGTCTTTTAGTGCAGGTTAGTAAAATTTTTAACAGCTTTTCACTTAACTTAGTTCCTTCTGCACGACGTTGTCGGCGCGGCGTACCAGGATTACTGATGCGACGTGGCACGTTGAACTGCAGACGGCACTCCGACTGCTGCGACGGACGACTGCGGTACGGCAAAACTGGCTTCTCGCGATGCCGGCAGCACCGCTAGACTCAGTGCCAGCTCCGTTAATCCAGATGCGTTGTTAATCCAACTGCGTTGTCCACATGCACACGTAACACTTTCACTGTTCTATTACTCAGCTACGTGTCGCATTCCACTCGCGAATCCGAATA
This sequence comes from Schistocerca serialis cubense, assembly GCF_023864345.2. Lineage (NCBI taxonomy): Eukaryota > Metazoa > Arthropoda > Insecta > Orthoptera > Acrididae > Schistocerca > Schistocerca serialis. The sequence continues at coordinate 429,131,891 of NC_064645.1, forward strand.
GTTAAAAATCACTTTCACTTAGTTGATTTCCCGGCCGATGCACCATATGTGGGGCGGCGAATAATTTATTGAAAAAAAATCTAATTGCTGTATAAATGCTTGCATGTTGAATCATTTTCTGGCTTTTAGAATGTTGTTAATGCTGTCTTCCGCCGTTCTCAACACTGGCTCTCTATTTACTTTTTAGCACCCAGAAAGTGATTTAACAAAACGTGGAGCCAGTAATTAAAGATCCTAGTGCCCACTTCATCTGAGAATACCTTTGAAGCAGATGGCCGCCGAGTAAGTGACGCCAGAAACCATTTCCAGAAAGTTAAGTGATTTAGACAGGAATATACACTCCTGGAAATGGAAAAAAGAACACATTGAGACCGGTGTGTCAGACCCACCATACTTGCTCCGGACACTGCGAGAGGGCTGTACAAGCAATGATCACACGCACGGCACAGCGGACACACCAGGAACCGCGGTGTTGGCCGTCGAATGGCGCTAGCTGCGCAGCATTTGTGCACCGCCGCCGTCAGTGTCAGCCAGTTTGCCGTGGCATACGGAGCTCCATCGCAGTCTTTAACACTGGTAGCATGCCGCGACAGCGTGGACGTGAACCGTATGTGCAGCTGACGGACTTTGAGCGAGGGCGTATAGTGGGCATGCGGGAGGCCGGGTGGACGTACCGCCGAATTGCTCAACACGTGGGGCGTGAGGTCTCCACAGTACATCGATGTTGTCGCCAGTGGTCGGCGTAAGGTGCACGTGCCCGTCGACCTGGGACCGGACCGCAGCGACGCATGGATGCACGCCAAGACCGTAGGATCCTACGCAGTGCCGTAGGGGACCGCACCGCCACTTCCCAGCAAATTAGGGACACTGTTGCTCCTGGGGTATCGGCGAGGACCATTCGCAACCGTCTTCAGGAAGCTGGGCTACGGTCCCGCACACCGTTAGGCCGTCTTCCGCTCACGCCGCAACATCGTGCAGCCCGCCTCCAGTGGTGTCGCGACAGGCGTGAATGGAGGGACGAATGGAGACGTGTCGTCTTCAGCGATGAGATTCGCTTCTGCCTTGGTGCCAATGATGGTCGTATGCGTGTTTGGCGCCGTGCAGGTGAGCGCCACAATCAGGACTGCATACGACCGAGGCACACAGGGCCAACACCCGGCATCATGGTGTGGGGAGCGATCTCCTACACTGGCCGTACACCACTGGTGATCGTCGAGGGGACACTGAATAGTGCACGGTACATCCAAACCGTCATCGAACCCATGGTTCTACCATTCCTAGACCGGCAAGGGAACTTGCTGTTCCAACAGGACAATGCACGTCCGCATGTATCCCGTGCCACCCAACGTGCTCTAGAAGGTGTAAGTCAACTACCCTGGCCAGCAAGATCTCCGGATCTGTCCCCCATTGAGCCTGTTTGGGGCTGGATGAAGCGTCGTCTCACGCGGTCTGCACGTCCAGCACGAACGCTGGTCCAAGTGAGGCGCCAGGTGGAAATGGCATGGCAAGCCGTTCCACAGGATTACATCCAGCATCTCTACGATCGTCTCCATGGGAGAATAGCAGCCTGCATTGCTGCGAAAGGTGGATATACACTGTACTAGTGCCGACATTGTGCATGCTCTGTTGCCTGTGTCTATGTGCCTGTGGTTCTGTCAGTGTGATCATGTGATGTATCTGACCCCAAGAATGTGTCAATAAAGTTTCCCCTTCCTGGGACAATGAATTCACGGTGTTCTTATTTCAATTTCCAGGAGTGTAATTTAGTTTAACGCCGACAACAAATTAAATACGTGCATTAGTGTATCGTTTAGTCTTGCCGTTAAAGGTTTGACTTTTCTTTGCGTATTTTTTCAGAAAACACGAAAAGATCGTAACTTCGCGAAGTCGCGCTTAGGCTTAAATTTTGTAAACGTGTTTGTTTCTTGTTTCACGGTAACTTAACTAGTTTCTCGGTAACAAATAAGTAAACTACCGTAAATAGCGTATAACTTCATTGTTTTAATACAGATTTCAGAAAAATAGCGTAACTTTATATCAGAAACTTGCCTATATACATTTGTTTATAGGCCTAATTCTCGTAACGTTTTTGGAGAATCAAAGTTAAAGTATCTCGTTTAATTGTCCTTTTTTTCATTCCATCGAGTGAAATATATAATAAATAGCGTATACCTTCGTTGTTTTAATACAGATCTCAGAAAAACAGCGGAATTTTAAATCAGAAACTTGCTTATATACATTTGTGAATAGGCTTAATTCTTGTAACATCTTTTTGATTTTCGGTAATTTAATTGATTTATTCTAGCTAAAGTATTATTTTTGCCATGAGTGAGAAGTGCCTGACTTGCCGTAGAATTGTTAGTTCCGGGGTTTGGTGTGATGGATGCAGTAGTTTTTTTCACTGGGGGGACTGCAGTGGCGTGGGTGTTGGGAAAGTGGATCATGCTCATCAGAGGTTATGTAGGATTTGCAGCAGAGGTAGGATGATAGTGGAACAGGAGGGGAAAATTGCTGCCCTTCAGGCTGAGCTAGATCAGGCTAGGGAAGATCTGGACAGGTTAAGGAGGGAGAAGGGCAAAGAGAGGTGGGAAGTGGCAACAGGTAGCAGAAGGAATAGGCCTAGAACTAAGTCTGACAGTTTTGTGGTGAATGTCAAAAATAAGTTTGACCTGTTGCTTCAGTTAGAAACTGATGAGCCTCAAGCAGAGGTAGGTGTAGACAGGACACAACAAACTTTCAATAGGAAATTGAAAAAGAATGTAGGAAAGTCATCGAAAAGGAAGAAAGTTTTGTTGTTAGGCAGTTCTCATGCCAGAGGTGTAGGCCAACTTCTGCAGGAGGAATTAGGACCAGAATACCAGGTCACAAATTTTTTCAAACCAAGTGCTAGTCTGGATCAGGTGACAGAGGATTTAGGTTCACTCTGTAAAGGATTTACCAGGGAAGACACCGTGGTTATTGTGGGAGGGCCAGGGAACAGCATCGACAGAGATCCTGGGTACAGTATAGAGTGTGACCTGGTAAAGATTGCGTCAGCATCGAGACACACCAATGTTGAATTTGTATCTGTCCTGAGACGCCATGACCGGCCTCATTTGAACTCTTCTGTTGGGAGAGTTAATTTGGAGTTGGAACGGCTGCTTGGATCGGGTGCGGGGGCTCATATTGGTGTGGTTCTTGTTGATTATCTCAGTCGGTGGGACTATACCAGGCACGGCCTACATCTCAACAGGAAACTGAAGGGGAAACTGGCTGGGGTAATAGCAGGAAATTTAAGGGGGGGGGAGGCACTGCCATGAATGGTAAAATACCAGTGGTTACGGGTGTTGGAGCAGCACCTTTTTTAGGATAGGTAAGACAGAAAGATGTCAAGTTCTACGAGAGGTCAGGATTGAAACAAATCTTCAGTTTAGGAAAGAAATTAAACAGCACAATTCTAGCACATTGGATCACCAATCACAGCTATCAATTATAAATTTTCACCAATCACTAGAAATTTTATCTCCACCAAGTTGTATCTCAGTCCTAGGTAATTCCATTGATGAATTAAAGTCACCCAACCCAGTTGACATAATCTGCCTCTCTGAACACCATGTGACCACTGGTATAGGAACTAGGCCTAAGCACAATGAGAAACTCAGACAGGAGAGTACTGCAAATGTTAGAATAAGGAAAGGTTCTCATAAAAGTATAATTAAAAATAATGTAAGTATATTTCATCAAAATATTGGGAGTTTAAAGAATAAAGTAGATGAGCTTCTGGTTTGTTTAGAAGATTTAGAAGCTGAGAATGAAATAGATATACTATGCCTGTCTGAGCATCACATTGTTACTGATATGGATAAGGTAAATGTAAGTGTTTATAAGCTCTCTGCACATGTAATGAGAGAAAATATGGAGAAAGGAGGAGTTGCCATATATGTCAAAAGTTATCATTGTGCAAAAAGTATAGAAACAAAAAAGTTTTGTGTAGAGAAACATATAGAAGCATGTGCCTGTGAGCTTAAATTAAATAAAGGCACATTTATAATTGTAACTGTATATAGGTCTCCATCAGGAAATTTTCATCTATTTCTGAAAAATTTGGACTCCTTGTTGTGCTATCTGTCAGACAGGGGGAAGCAAATTATTGTTTGTGGGGACTTCAATGTAGATTCTCTGAAAGAGGGTAATAGGAAAAATGACCTTGAAGTATTACTTGGTTCTTTCAATTTGACACCCGTTATTAATTTTCCTACTCGGGTGGTAAAGGATAGCAGCTCACTGATAGACAACTTCTTTATAGACCAAGATGAGTTTAACCAGATAAATGCACAGCCTGTTGAGAATGGTCTTTCTGATCATGGTGCACAGCTAGTTACAATATATGACATAGCTCCATTCAGCAATACTAAAAGTCCTCCAAAGTAGTATGTTCAGTCAACGATTTAACAATTGCAAATTTCAGGGAAAGCCTACAGCAGTTAGACTGGGATGAGGTGTACCGTGAACCTGATGCCAATTTAAAATATAATTTATTTCATGACATTTTTGTAAATGCATTTGAAAACTGCTTCCCCAAGAAAATAGTTAAATATACTCGTAAGAAACCTTGTAACAAACCATGGCTTACTAAGGGTATAAAAATATCTTGTAACCGGAAAAGGGAAATGTATCTGACAGCAAGAAAGAGTAGTGACCCAGAAACTATCAAAAATTATAAAAACTACTGTGTTATATTAAGAAAAGTTATTAAAAAATCCAGGAGTATGTGTATCATGTCTGAAATCAGCAACTCTGATAATAAAATTAAAACAATTTGGAATATTATTAAAAGAGAAACAGGTCAACCAAGAGCAGAGGAAGACAGTATTATCATCAAATTGAATGAAAACTTTACAAACAAAAAGTCAGAAGTTGAAAATATTTTTAATAATCATTTTCTAAATGTTGTGGATATAGTAGGATCCAGGTGTTCATTAGAAGATGCTAGGCTGTTAATGGAAGAGGCCATACCTATGCAATTTGATACAATTGAAATCTCACCCACTTCTCCCTCTGAAATTAGGAAAATAATAAACTTGCTTAAAAGCATAAACTCACATGGAATTGATGGCATTTCCAGCAAAATACTAAAAGCTTGCTCTCAACAGATAAGTAAGATTCTCAGCCACCTGTGTAATAGCTCTCTGGAACAGGGCATTTTCCCTGATAGACTGAAATATGCTATTGTTATACCTTTGCATAAAAAGGGGGATAGATCTGATGTCAACAATTACTGTCCAATCTCCCTTCTAACAGCTTTATCCAAAATTTTTGAGAAAGTAATGTATTCAAGAGTAGCTTCACGTATCTGTAAAAATGAAGTACTAACAAAATGTCAGTTTGGTTTCCAGAAAGGTTTTTCAACAGAAAATCCCATATATGCTTTCACCAGTCAAATTTTGAATGATCTGAATAACCGAACACCACCCATTGGGATTTTTTGTGATCTCTCAAAGGCTTTTGATTGTGTAAATCATGAAATTCTGCTAGACAAGCTCAAGTATTGTGGCATGAGTGGGACAGTGCACAAATGGTTTAATTCGTACCTAACTGGAAGAGTGCAGAAAGTTGAAATAAGTAGTTCTCGTAACATGCAAAGATCAGCACATTCCTCAAACTGGGGAACTACCAAGAATGGGGTTCCACAAGGGTCAATCTTGGGTTCTTTGTTGTTCTTATTATATATTAATGACTTGCCATTCTATATTCATGAAGAGGCAAAGTTAGTTCTCTTTGCTGATGATACAAGTATAGTAATCACACCTGAGAAACAAGAATTAACTGATGAAATTGTCAATACTGTCTTTCAGAAAATTACTAAGTGGTTCCTTGTAAACGGACTCTCACTGAATTTTGATAAGACACAGTACATACAGTTCCGTACAGTGAATGGTATGACGCCATTAATAAATATAGACCTTAATCAGAAGCATATAGCTAAGGTAGAATATTCCAAATTTTTAGGTATGTCCATTGATGAGAGATTAAATTGGAAGAAACACATTGATGATCTGCTGAAACGTTTGAGTTCAGCTACTTATGCAATAAGGGTCATTGGAAATTTTGGTGATAAACATCTTAGTAAATTAGCTTACTACGCCTATTTTCACTCATTGCTTTCATATGGCATCATATTTTGGGGGAATTCATCACTGAGGAATAAAGTATTTATTGCACAGAAGCGTGTAATCAGAATAATAGCTGGAGTCCACCCAAGATCATCCTGCAGACATTTATTTAAGGATCTAGGGATATTCACAGTAGCTTCTCAGTATATATACTCTCTTATGAAATTTGTTATTAACAACCAAACCCAATTCAAAAGTAATAGCAGTGTGCATAACTACAATACTAGGAGAAAGGACGATCTTCACTATTTAAGATTAAATCTAACTTTGGCACAGAAAGGGGTGAATTATACTGGCACTAAAGTCTTTGGTCACTTACCAAATAGTATCAAAAGTCTGACATATAACCAACAAGTATTTAAGAAGAAATTAAAAGAATTTCTGAATGACAACTCCTTCTACTCCATAGAGGAATTTTTAGATATAAATTAAGAAAAAAAAATATTAAAAAAATAAAAAAATAAAAAAATAAAAATAAAAAAACACAAAAAAATAAAGTTGTTATATTAACTTAAGTATGTTGTTAAATTGACCTAATTATGTCATGTATTGGAAAATTCGACTCGTTCCACATCATTACGAAATATCGTATTCATGATCCATGGAACTAGTATTAATCTAATCTAATCTAATCTAATCTAACCATTATAGCTGCAGCTTATAGCTCTGAGGACTTAGGAGATTGTCCAGGATTTCTAATCAAAAACGGTTTTCCAAAATAGTTGAGTATATTCTGAAATTCACTGATAAAAAACACAAGTATCCCTACAACCTAACTAACAGAGCAGTTCAGAGTCTAATGCACTGATGCAACTATAAACGTCTGAATTAAATGTTAAAAAGAATGCTCGCCATAATTTGATGAAAATACTTCATCAAACGCCACGCTAAATATTTGGTAGAATGTCTGTCCCACGACGGCACATGAAAATACGACAATACGCAAACTGAAGCTAGATAATGAAAATCATCCCAGAATTAACACTTCACTTGAAATGTTTTCATGGTTCCGCGTATCTCTAGTAACTTAATATGGCACCCGAGGCTGTTTGTAGCAGTGATACCGATGCGACGCGACTCCCGACACAGATGGTGTGTCATTCAGCGTCTGGAGAGAACTGGGGCCTTTTTTCCTCGCGCAACGTTCTTATATATAAAGCCGCGGTGCGGACGGCCAGGGGAACGCCTGATCAAATCGGCTCTCCCGACTAGCCGCTGGGCTAGTAACGCACCACTTCAAGTTACATAATAGTTTATAGCTTCATTTGCTGATGGCCGATGAAGCTCTTAATTTAAACGTGCATTCAGCACGCAGGTAAGTATTGATAATAAAATTTTGACGTGGCTAAGTTAAATATTTTGGGGCGAGAGAATTAATTAAATTACACTGCACGCAGTAGATGAGCTCTGAACTGGCCCTTTTGAGATCCGCTATCGCCATAATTTTATAGGTATTCAAAAGAAACTTTTCACATCTTCATAGTCATAGCGGACCTCCAACCTATTTAAATCTAAACATCCTAGCCTTATTTATTAGCCTACTTAATCTATCTTGCTTCCTTCAGTTTTGAGACGAAAACCAGAAAATCATGAATTTCCACTAAAATCTTAATTTGTGAAATCCAAAGTACTGTTTTTATTAAATCATTATGAAAGATGAATCTAAATATAAATTTTGAAGTCTCTAGCTCTTTTCTGTTGCGCCAATGATTTTTTCAGAAAAACGTCCAAATTTCGAAAATGGCTGAAGTTATCGAACTGATATTTAACACACATTAATTTAGTATTATTCCTGACATGCTAGAAAAGTTTTAGGTCATTTGCTTGATTTTTAAGATATTGCGCAACATTTATGACGTCAGAGCTAGTTACAGCAGACTGGCTGGCACACAATGGAAACTGATGTGAATTTACTACAGCGTGAGTAGTATGCTTCCCTACATAGTGTAAGCCAAAACTGTCGGAAGGACTACCACCATGAAGGCAGCACGCAACAAACGTAAACCTGGCTTGAAACTTAATACGTGTTTGGACATACTAATGACTAGCATTTTACTGCACCCGCACAAAGCAGTTAAAGCTACATTTACATTTAGTATACAAGGAACTACTATGCTGCGGGTTTCTCAGTCAGAAGTTTCATTTGAATGTTGGCTGTTTGTGAGGAGATAGTTTTACGCCTGAATACGAAGGAGATGGGTCGAGCATCACGTGCTGGACTGCGGTTTCCCAGTCTCGTAAGCTACTATTCGCATTGGTCGTTATGGTGGTAGTTAGCAGTGGTGGTGCCGGATTGAGACGTGTCATAGCATTTACCAACATCATTATTAACCAGACGAAACCTGACACTCCAAAATCAAAAGGTGGACCTACAATAAACATTTACTACATAATACACATATTATAGTGACCTCAAAGGCCACCATTAAAATAAAATACACAAAACAACATGACTTCAACAGAAATCTGCCAAATCTGATACTCACATTAGCCAGTTAGCAATGCCACAATTAAAAGAAATACCCTAAAAGTTTCAGAACAATGGCAGCATTTAAAACAACTACAAAACACTCATTACGATTTCGGATCCGGTTTGTTGCTTCCCAAAATCGACCTCACGCAGTAATCACCAGAGATTTGAAGAACCACACAATGGGCCATCCCAAAACAAGCAGCAGCTAAAATATGAGCAGTATGGGAGGGTAGGAAGTGTTACAAACGTCGTTGGCGAGAAAAATAATAACTGGCACTCAATAGGCAACGTTACCTGACACTGAGCGGAGTTGTAAAACTACTGTACGCTAACATAGATTATCATGCGTGCGTAGACTACCGTAGCTTTTCTAGTAGGCTGGTCAGTTGAGATCGTAACCGCATTACCTGTACGTTAGATGTGCTGAAGACCTATAGGTAATCACCTCATTTCCTCCGCTTTGTTTGCGTATGTCATCAGTGCCTTATTAGATTTCCCTAGAAAACGGAAACGTTGAAGCGTCTAGAAACTGAGTGAGGATTTACGAGGGTCGTTCAATAAATAGTGCCCCACATTTTTTTCTAAGAATATATTTATTTTTGAGAGTTAGAATTTAGTAACAATATACATAATCATCTCTTGCCCATGTCCAATTTTTCTAGATAGTCTCCATCACGTTCTATGGCCGTACGCCAACGTTGTGGGAGAGCATGTATTCCCTGCTGCTAAAAGCTCTTGTTCTGTAGGCGCAGCCATGTTTTTACTGCATGACTGATACACTCTCGTCATCTTCAAAGTGCGTTCCCCGAAGAGAAACTTTAAGCAGCCCAAAGAGATGGAAGTCCTAGGGTGACAGGTCTGGACTGTAGGGCGAATGAGGGAGTGATGTTCAACCAAATTTGGGAATGTGTTCCTGGGTTCTCAGACTTGTGTGTGGGCGTGCACTATCGTGCTAGAGCAAGATTTCTGCTTGATTCTTGACCGATTGAACACGTCGGAAACGGGTCTTGAGTTTATTCTGAGTCTTCACCGTATGACTCAGAATTGATGGTTGACCCTCTTGGCATCACATCCACGAGAATGACGCCATCACTGTCTCAGAAGACTGTCACCACTACTTTTCCGGCAGCGGGGGTTGTCTTGAAGTTTTTCTTTTGTCGTGAATGAGGATGATGCCATTGCATGGACTCCTTTTTGTTCCTGGCGCAAAGTGGTGCATCCAGCTCTCGTCCCCCGTAACGATCCGTGACAAAATGTCTCTCCGTCGGCATCAGAATGCGCCAACAATTCAGATGAAATGGCTTTTCTTCGAATCTTGTGATCCGCTGCGAGTATTCGTGGAACCCATCATGAGCACATCTTTGAATATCGGAGAGTCTCGATCATTGCAGACACACTTCCAATGCTGACCGACAACTGTAGAGGCTATTGTCGAGTAGTGATGCGCCGGGCGGCGGAGGTAATATCATCCGCGCGATTCAGCATGTCAGGAGCAGTGGCTGTGACAGGACGTCCCGAGCGTGGCTGATCATGGAGCTTTGTTTCTGCATTTCCTGAGGCTGTAACTTTCTTTACCCATCGTCCAACTGTACTCCCATCAACTGCAGCATCGCCATACACTGCACGCAAACGTTTATGGATGTTTCTTTTTCGGCACACAACAATTCAATAACAGCGCGTTGCTTGCAACGTGAGTCGTACTTTGACGCTGTACTACGGCTCTGCCGTCTGCCAGAACGCTTCGAAACTTCACCGGCGCACAGAAAAAATATCAAATGTGAAGTACCCAGAAGGACGTTTGTCTATGTATATTGATGGCTTTTTTTAATGGGAGGCATTACTTTTGAACCACCGTCGTGTAAAAGGCCGCGTAAGCTACGGAATATTTTTTTTCTTCCTCCTGACTGTTACTGAAAAATTAACGATATTTATAGCAAAACTGAAACTCGCAATGTTTAATTTAGATTTTACCTAGAAATTGTTGATGTATAGCGTGAAACATAGCGATGTTGTAGTAAAAAAAAGACAGTAAAAATTTATCATATAACGCTAGAAAAAGCAATTTCCTCAAGACATAAAATTAAAAAAAAAAAAAAAACCGAAAATATAAGAAACATAGCGTCAGTATTTTATCGAGCTTATATAAAAGATGTTTCTGTTATTAATAAACAACTTTCGAACATATTATGATAACAGGAAATACTTGCCTTTGATCAGGATGAAGAACATTCTACTGCATATAAAATAACGAAAATAATTATACAGATTTTCTATGGTTGTACATATAAACTGTACTTGCATCAAAAGTAACTGCTTTGGCTACATGAAAGGCCAGAAGTTACTCGATTAAGTAATTTTTATTAGTTACAAAATGCAATTTTTTATTCTATAAGGATATGAAATAGAGAATGGACTAACAGAGAATGACGTGCCGTTCTGATTACTTGCAAAACAAACAAAAACGAAAAACCAAGAAAGTCGTCGTCTCCTAGTTTCCCTCTCACATATACACTTATGTTTGTTTCCCTACAATCGCTACCAATGCTACCGATAATCCAGCCCCAGATATTTTCAATGGGTAAGTGATCTGTAGAACGTGGTGGATAACTCCACACTGGGACACTTCTACCGAGGTAGTTCAGAACCACATGGTTAACATGTGGTCTCATTGTAGCATACTGAATGATACCTCTATACAAACAGCGACGATTTGGCGTAGTTTTCGTAGAGTTCAACTCATAACATTGAGGCTATGACTATTGGTATAAACTAAGTAGAAAACGTGCGTAGAGGTTAAGAAAAACACGGTGAATACCACCAGCATGGGCACGCATCGTTGTTGATATGATGATAGACCTCGCTTCAGCCACCTTTTAACCCATTTGTCTGTAACCAAATTCCACTCCCACAAACAGGTTGGGTTGCTAAGGACCTGGAACAGAGGCGTTTGTTTTATAATAATGAATCTTCCATTTATACAAACGTAACTGAGCCGATACCGACCCAAAGCAATGTGCCTGCTGCGAGTCCAGTTGATGACTGCAATTTCTCGCCAGATCCGGACACCTGGAATACTTGACCAACGCGCCGCGGTGTGATAGCACATCACGTTTTCTCGTTGATGACTCGGCAGGGAAGGCCAAGCTCGGACCACCACAACGGCGAATCCAGACCAGCAGACCCCCCCCCCCCCCCTCGCCCCACCCATCATTCATCGTCACCCACCCGGCAGCTGCGGTGTACATTTCTCCGGCGGAGCGCGCAGGACGCTCCATAGCCTTTCAAAACGGCGCGGTGGCGTGACAGAATTGGTCACAATCGAGATCAGACGGCTGTCAACGCGATAGGAATCGATAGGTTCATCAGAGGAATACTCAACGCCATTTACGATCACAATGGCCTCACACAGTTGGTACCAGAGACAACCGAAATACAATAGCTGGCGAGATTTCGCGAGTCAGTCTCTTGACAACTCAGACCCAGATATTTTCAATGGGTGAATGATCTGGGGAACGTGCTGGATAACTCCGCACTGGGACACTTCTACCGAGGTAGTTCAGAACCACATGGGTAACATGTGGTCTCATTGTAGCTCATTATATGATAACTACATACACACAGCAAAGATATGGCGTCGTCACTGACCTTTATATCGGGTAGTTATACAGAGGTCCAGTGTGAGGTGTAATTATCGTATTGCGGCGAAACTTGGTAGACATTATAATGCGTAAATGCGGAACCGATTTATTCTGGGAAAAATAATTAGTCGTAATTTTTACTACCAGGTGCAAATCTGGCGCTCTGAATGCCAGCAAAACGTATAGAAATGTTTCCATATGTAATGCATTAGGAACGAGGTGCGGGCAGAAAATGTTAAACAAGTGAGAATGGCATAAAGTTGATTTGATTATTATCCATTGCTAACACAATTCCTTCAATATGAGCAGCAGAGATATCAACGAGATGCTTTACAGCGCCAGATTTGGACCTGGTTCCCAAAATTGGAACTAATTTTTTTCAGCTTGAATCGGTTCCACATTAATGTATGAGCATATCTACCACGTCTCGCTGTCATACGATAATTGCAGTCAACACTGGACCTCCATGAATAGGTGCACTTTAAAAATAACCAACTGGTACATCAGAAACGTAAAATCATCATACCAGGTGCTATCTACATATGATTAGTTGGTTGATTTCGTGGAGGGGACCAATCAGCGAGGTCATCAGTCCCATTGGGTTAGGGAAGGATAAGGAAGCCAGCTGTGCCCTTTCAAAGGAACCATCCTGACGTTTGCCTGAAGGAATTTAGGGAAGTAACGCAAAATCTAAATCAGGGTGGCTGGGTGTGGGTCTGAACCATCGTCTTCCTGGACGGGATTCCAGTGTGCTAACCACTGCGCCACCTCACTCGATTGTGTGCATATGACGATGACGAATGCAATGTGGTAACATTCATTCTCCTCAGAGCCTCCGCGCAGGCATATGTCTAGCATAACGCTGCACACAGAAACGCCACTCATTTTATAAGACAGTGTGGTGCTGACCCGCTGTTGGTGTGAATCTCTGTGGTTCTGCATCGAGGGAAACTGCAAAAAATGGTCTGCTATCCTGAAAGTCCGTGCCGCTCCAGACGCCGTCGCTTGTCTGTGTGGACACTTGTCTTGGAGCAAAGAAACCCATTTCGTGACTTGGTGTGCGATTCTACATGGCCAAATGAGAATTGTAACTGTCCTCTAGTCGCATGGGGCAGTTGAGATTATGTCAGGTATTAAGTATGCCGTTAAAATTATTTCAATAAAACTGTCTATCGCATTTTAGTTGTATATTTTTCAATCGGTGACTGGTTTTCCCCTCTTGCACCATCATCAGACCATTTTTCACTCCTTGGTGTAACATATAAAACTTACATGCAATCTAAGCTGTTTTATTGAAACAGTGTTAATATAGTTTTATTGACTGCTGTGTTTTTCCAAGGACAATTATTCCAAAAAATTCTTAAGTATGGCTTTCCTGAAACCAACGATTCTATATTCGCATGACAGTTTTGGGTTTCCGGCCAGCTCAAGCAGAAATATCACGAAACGATGAACCGTAGTTTCTACAGACGACGATCTCGCCACTGGTGATTCGGCTAGTGGACGACTCTCCTTGTTACACAAGCAATAACACGATCTTTTTACAAACAACATTTGCAGGCGATTTCTGAATGAGAAACTCATTCCATGAACGTGGTTTTATTCCTATAGACCTTATGTTGTCGCAGGAAATGCAAACCACGAACGCACTCGAGCCGCGTTGCGGCTCGCATTGGTGTCATTGGTAGGCTGGCATTGTGGAATAGGGATAGTGGCGTCTCGTTTTCTTCTTGTGTTTACTGGTACCACTACATTTGCTGGTGTTGTCTGTACACGCGTGGCAGTAGCAGTGAGGTCCTGCAGAGTGAGGACATGCCAGGACTGATGGTGGCACATAGGCACTGCCAGATCGAGGGGCTGTGGTTGCGAGGGCCACAACTTATTGTCCACCGGATCCACGACGTTTGAGTTGAGTGAACATTAACCCAGTAGTGAAACCTCTACTATTTTGAGATAACGCCATTTGTTCACGAGTTGCTGCTCACAGGGTCGCTGAGACAAAGAGCAACGAGTGGAGCGTTTGGAGTTGGCGAAATTAATTAGCTGTCTTCCACTTCTTATTATTAATCATTGAATTCCTTGTATTATTATTGGTGAAGTTCAACCAGCGGTATTTTTCTGCCTAGTGGCCGCTAACACCCCGGTTACCTGCCCTGGAGGTTTGCGTATTTTTGCGGAAGTGTACCTTTCCTCGCCTTGCCGCTGCTGTCCGGTAAGGCGTGTAGTTTGACAGGCTCCTTGATTGTGGTTCGGATATTTGTTTCTTTTGGCCTGCTTTGGTCCTAGTGGTTCCTTCTGATTCTGGATGTTCTAAACATCGGATCTGAAGACGCAGTGCTGTCCGCCGGTTCTGCCTTGCCTGGGTTATTCCATCGTTGTATTGGTTATCAGACGTTAGGTAGATCTTGCAAGAGTGTTGGTCTGCGTTTAAACTGTCACTAGTTTGAGTTGCCATCCAGTTAAGTGAATACAACTCTTGGCAGCCTGTCTCATCGTTTACGAAGTTGAGCGACTTTCCCAGGTCGATCCTTGGAGCACTGTGTGAAGCCCACTTCTCCCTTGATTACTGTTTGGGCCTTCAGCCGACAAAGAGTTTGAATTTCTTGTTGATAAGGCCTTCAGGAATGAGTGTAACTTGTCTTAAGTAATTATAATTAGACAAAATATCTTAACACTGAAATGTTGATGATTGTTCTTTAAATATCTCTCAAAGAAGTTTAATTGCTTCTCAGAAATTTGCTACCCAGGTCTTCAGCCGTCCAACTGTTTTTTTTGTGAGTTATTACTATTGGGGCCTTCAGCCAACAAATAATTTGAATTTCTTGTCAATAAGGCCTTCAGCTGTGAACGCAATTGGTCTTAAGAATTTTTAATCAGATATTGTCTCTTAATAGTGAAATTTTGATGACTACTTTTTAAAATATATTTTAGTATCTCTTGAAGAAGTTAAACTGATTCTTAAGAATTTGCTATCCAGGCCTTCAGCCGTGAAATTGTTCTTTATTACTATTGGGGTCTTCAGCCGACAAATAATTTGAATTTCTGGTCAATAAACCCTTTAGCCACGAGTGCAACTTGTTTAAGAATTTTTTAATTATACATTGTGTCTTAACAGTCAAATTTGATAATTGTTCATTATTGTCAACTTCATTTGCAATTGTTTCCAAATAAAGTGTACACGATTTTTAAAAAATAAACTGAGCAACCAACGGTAACTGATTACGGCCTCGTCCACACTGAATCCTGCCTTTCCCTAAGTTCTAGGTTTCACCGCGTTTTACGGGGCTTACGAGACCACTGCATGGACACCTGCTGTCAAATACCCCCAGAAACCTACCACAGATTGTCCTGTCAACCCCATGAACAGTCTTTTCTGTATTGTTTTGCAAAGGTGTACCAACATGCTGTTAAGCAGTTAGTCGTAACGTTTTGGCTCATCAATGTAGGCTATGCGTCATAGTCATCAGCCTTTCACCATGTATAGCTTGCTAAGGCCTGCTCTACACTCTTCAGTTATGTACATGTACAGGGAGATACAGCTGCCCTAACCATTGACTTTATGCAACTTGCAACGCCTTGAACAGATTTCGATTTATTCAAGAAAAATGTGTTTGAAGGTCACTTTTTCCCGTTTATTTTTTATTTTTAATTTTTTTTTTTTTTTGTGCAATTCGAAAAAATATGGTCTCTAGCGACAGCGCATCCCAGTAGAAAAATTAAATACATTAAATTTGCTACAGAACGTTCCTGTTCATGTTTTTCTGCTGGACTAACAGTTTGTGTGTTGTGAGCGAGAGAATATTAAAATCAATGCGTGTGCTATTTGAAGGGGCTGCGGATTGTAGAAAACCGGTGGGTAGAGCCAGCTGAATCACTGTGTATGTTGCAATTTTTTCCCTGCTGTCATCTGCCGACCCTCCATTAGGACGTGTCCTGCTAAACATATTATGTATCCTCGATAGGGCCATCAGATTTTCAGCACCCTGTTTCAGTCCATATGAACCAAAGGTTGTTTCGATGTAGGACCTTGTAGATCTTTTTTGTATTATGATGGTGAGGCTACGCTGATCACTCCAAACTAAATTTCGTTGTAAATTAACTGTAGTGATACTCTCTTGTCAGTTGGTTTGGCAGTTTTAATAGATGCGTACATTTTGTGAATAAAAACACACATAGTACTTATTGTAGAGTGCACCAATTTTGAGTGAGCGGAGAACTATACGAAACGTATGTGGCGTAAAACAGGTTATACTGACGAATTTAATTTCTCCTTTGGAGAAAGAGAACTCCGAAATGGGCCGAGGTTAATAAAAACCGCCGCAGTGAGTCGTTATACTGTCTTTTCTGATGTTCATAATTTTTATCCAGTTCTCCCTAAAACGCGAAGTTGATACGAAAGAAAGGAGAAGAAAGAGGTGACAGGAGAAGCAACGTAACTTAACACTGGAGGCATTAGCCAAAGTACGCTAAAAGCTCTTCGAAGAGAGTACTTACCCATTCTCCTCTAAAGACATCAAATATTTACAGCAAACTACAGTGTAAAACAAGAACCGATTTCAACAGCAACACTTCTGTGTTTCCACGTCATTATTCCTCGATTGCTGATGAACACGTGGCTCATGACATAAGCTACACCTTTAAGAATTCCAAATAATAGAATTGTTTTCCCATATCTTTCTTTCGGTTTAATTTCTGCCATTTATTTGTTAAGAAAAAGGAGATAGGATGGTTAGGGTTTATTATACCGTCGACGATGAGGTCGTTACGGACGGAGCGCAAGCTCGTATTGGTAAAGGTTGGAGAAGGAATTGTTCCACGCCTTCTCAAAGGAACCATCCCGGCATTTGCCATATGCGGTTCAGGGAAATCACAGAAAACCTTAGTCTGTATGACTGGACCAGTATTTTAACTGTTATCCTCCAGAATACAAGTTCGGTGTCTTACAATTGCGATACTTTAAAAAAAAATTAAACATTTTTATTATCCAACACTGTTATATAAAGAACATAACTACCGGAAAATTTATAAACTAGCACTAATTTAACACATTAAATAAACGTATGAAGTTGAAGCAGAATAGTTGCATTTCATATATAATCCAATTTTCTTTTTTTAAAAAGATAGATGCAGTATACATTCAATAACAAAAATATAAAATGAGCAAAATAACAGTCAAAACATTCGTTAAATTTAGGCATTCATACAAAACAGGAATGTGGCTCTGGACATGAAGTATAATACTATATAATTACCAGTATTGTACTTTGTCTTTTGAAGAGTGGAAAGACAGTACAGGTTTTTTATTTCTTTCGATCGCAGAAAAGTTGGCACTGAACTTTCGTAATCACTGTCAACAAATTATAGAGAAAAATGAAAGCTTGCTGTTTAGTTTAGTACTGTCATATAGTTGTTACAAATATTAAGTCGAAAAGTCTAAAATCATAATTTTCTTTGGTAATTACTTGCAGTTACATATTCCCACAATAATTAATCAATATGGCTGGCACAGATGCACACTTCGCACACCAAACTAGATTTATTGAATACTAAATATCATTTTAATTATGTCAAACTGTGCAGTTTAACATTCCTGAATAAACTGGACTGATTTAAAGAAACCGTCTGGGCAACACTATATACGACTAAATACAAAAAATTATAGAAAAGGCAGCAATATGAATCATGTTGACTTGAACACTGTACAAATTCTGATATAAATCACGAGGGACGTTCTGAAAGTAAGTTTCGACATTGTTTTTGGAAGAGATGATGGTGCAGTAGGTGACACAACAAACGCCATATCAATCCACACCCTTGGCTGGTTCAACGACGGAATGAGCGTCGGCGGAGGAGAAATGACGAATGCACACAGCGCCGAAAAAGAGATACTGGCAACTGATCAGCGTTCCCGAGGTTATTCGAGTACACACCATGATAGCAGATGAAGGTGTAACGACAATGTGGTCGCCAACGGAGTGCTTGTTGTTATCCGGTTCAAGTGGGCACGTAGGAATACTGTGTCCGACATCCATGAACGCCTACAGACCTTCACCTTTTCCCAGCATTGAAAGCCGCATTCTCATGGCGAAACTTCCAAGGTGGAGCATCCTGTGCGACAATTCCTTGCATACACTGGCACCGAATGTTACTAGGGTGATTTCTACGACAAATACGGCAATGTCTCGCACCAAATTCTGTTTCAATGTCGGTGGCGACTATGTCGAAAAATTGTGCAGAGTGTATTGTTCATAGTGCCATGGTGTGTGCGTATTGGACAATAAATTTTCCGTGTGACGAAACTAACTTTCGGAACGTCCATCGTATTTACGGAATAATGATCTGTTCCAGTTCATAACGCACTTGCAGCATACCACAAAATCTCCGAGAAACGTAATTTTCACATTGATACCGACAATTGCCCCCCCACCCCCCATGAACCATGGACCTTGCCGTTGGTGGGGAGGCTTGCAGGCCTCGGCGATACAAATAGCCGTACCGTAAGTGCAACCACAACGGAGTGGTATCTGTTTAGAGGCCAGACAAACGTGTGGTTCATGAAGAGGGGCAGCAGCCTTTTCAGTAGTTGCAGGGGCAACAGTATGGTTGATTGACAGATCTGGCCTTGTAACACTAACCAAAACGGCCTTGCTGTGCTGGTACTGCGAACGGCTGAAAGCAAAGGGAAACTACAGCCGTAATTTTACCCGAAGGCATGCAGCTTTACTGTATGGTTAAATGATGATGGCGTCCTCTTGGGTAAAATATTACGGAAGTAAAATAGTCCCCCACTCGAATCTCCGGGCGGGGACTACTCAGGAGGAAGTCGCCATCAGGAGAAAGGAAACTGGAGTTCTACGGATCGGGCAGGTAGGTTAGAAAATGTAAAAAAGGGAAATGGATAGGTTAAAGCTAGATATTGTGGGAATTAGTGAAGTTCTGTGGCAGGAGCAATAAGACTTCTGGTCAGGTGAATACAGGGTTAGAAATACAAAATCAAATAGGGGTAACGCAAGAGCAGGTTTAATAATGAATAGGAAAATAGGAATGCTGGTAAGCTACTACAAACAGCATAGTGAACGCATTATTGTGGCCAAGATAGATACGAAGCCCACGCCTATCACAGTGGTACAAGTATATATGCCAAATAACTCCGCAGATGACGAAGAGATTGATGAAATGTATGATGAAATAAAAGAAATTATTCATATAGGGAAGGGAGACGAAAATTTAATTGGCCGGCCGGTGGGGTCGAGCGGTTCTAGGCGCTTCACTCTGGAACCACGCGACCGCTACGGTCGCAGGTTCGAATCCTGCCTCGAGTATGGATGTGTGTGATGTCCTTAGGTTAGTTAGGTTTAAGTAGTTCTGAGTTCTAGGAGACTAATGACCTCAGATGTTAAGTCTATAGTGCTAAGAGCCATTTGAACAATTTGAATTTGAAAATTTCGTAGTTATGGGTGACTGGAATACGATAGTAGCAAAAGGAAGAGAAAGAAACATAGTAGGTGAATATGGAATAAGGGTAAGAAATGAAAGAGGAAGCCGCCTGGTAAAATTTTGCACAGAGCTTAACGTAATCATAACTAACACTTGGTTCAAGAAACATGAAAGAAGGTTGTATACATGAAAGAGGCCTGGAGATATTGGAAGGCTTCAGATTGATTATATAATGGTAAGACAGAGATTTAGGAACCAGGATTTAAATTGTAAGACATTTCCAGGGGCAGATGTGGACTATGACCACAATCTATTGGTTATGAACTTTAGATTAAAACTGAAGAAACTGCAAAAAGGTGGGAACTTAAGGAGATGGGACCTGGATAAAGTGACAGAACCAGAGGTTGTAGAGAGTTTTAGGGAGAGCATTAGGGAACGATTGACAAGAATGGGGGAAAGAAATACAGTAGAAGAAGAATGGGTAGCTTTGAGAGATGAAAAAGTGAAGGGAGCAGAGGATCAAGTAGGTAAAAAGACAAAGGCTAGTAGAAATTCATGGGTAACAGAAAATATGTTGATTTTAATTGATGAATGGAGAAAATATAAAAACGCAGTAAATGAAGCAGGCAAAAAGGAATACAAACGTCTCAAAAATGAGATCGACAGGAAGTGCAAAATGGCAAGGCAGGGATGGTTAGAGGACCAATGTAAGGATGTAGAGGCGTATATCAATAGGGGTAAGATAGATACTGCATACAGGAAAATTAAAGAGACCTTTGGAGAAAAGAGAAACACATGTATGAATATCAAAAGCTCAGATGGAAACCCAGTTCTAAGCAAAGAAGGGAAAGCAGAAAGGTGGAAGGAGTGTATAGAGGGTCTGTACAAGGGCGATGCACTTGAGGACAATATTATGGAAAGGGAAGAGGGTGTAGATGAAGATGAAATGAGAGATATGATACTGCGTGAAGAGTTTGACAGAGTACTGAAAGACCTGAGTCGAAACAAGGCCCAGGGAGTAGACAACATTCCATTAGAACTACTGATGGCCTTGGGAGAGCCAGGCCTGACAAAACTCTATCACCTGGTGAGGAAGAGGTATGAGACAGGCGAAAGTAGGTTTTGACAGATGTGAAAATTACCGAACATCAGATTAATAAGTTACGGCTACAAAATACTAACACAAATTCTATACAGACGAATGGAATATCTGGTAGAAGCTGGCCTCGGGGAAGATCAGTTTGGATTTCGTAGAAATGTTGGAAAACGTGAGGCAATACTGACCCTACGACTTACCTTAGAAGATAGATGAAGGAAAGGCAAATCTACGTTTCTAGCACTTGTAGACTTAGAGCAAGCTTTTGAAAATGTTGAAAGGAATACTCTCTTTCGAATTTTACAATTTGAACAGAAACCGGATGGCAGTTATAGGAGTCGGGGGGCGTGAAAGGGAAGCAGTGGTTGGAAAGGGAGTGAGACGGAGTTGTTGCCTATGCCCGATGTTATGCAATATAGACGATAATGGAATGTAGACGAATTAAGTCGGGTGATGCTGAGGGAATTAGATTAGGAAATGACACGCTTAAAGTAGTAAATGAGGTTTGCTATTTGGGGACCAAAATAACTGATGATGGTCGAAGTAGAGAGGATAGAAAATGTTGACTGGCAATGGCAAGGAAAGCGTTTCTGAAGAAGAGAAATTTGTTAACATCGAGTATGGATTTAAGTGTTAGGAAGTCGTTTCTGAAAGTATTTGTATGGAGTGTAACCATGAATGGAAGTGAAACGTGTCGGTAAATAGTTTATAAAAGAATAGAATAGAAGCTTTCGAAATGTAGTGCTATAGAAGAATGCTGAAGATTAGCTGGGTAGATCAGATAACTAATGAGGAGATAGTGAATAGAAATTTGTGGCACAACTTGACTAGAAGATGGAAACGGTTGGTAGGACATGTTCTAAGGTATCAAGGGATCACCAATTTAGTATTGGACGGCAGCGTGGAGCGTAAAAGTCGTAGAGGGAGACCAAGAGATGAATACACTAAACAGATTCAGAAGGATAGGTTGCAGTAGGTACTGGGAGATGAAGAAGGTTGCACAGGGTAGAGTAGCATGGAGAGCTGCATCAAACCACAACAACAACCAACAATTGCATCCTGTATTGTAATGGAGAATGAATGTATGTGCCACAGGCCCCATTCAAAGTAATTGTATTATAAACAGAAAGAAAAAGAAATAAAAGATCATTCTCAAACTTGTCAAACTCCGTATACAACCTCTGCAGTGATTATTCAGTAAACTCGTGATTGGCTTCTGTCTCTTTGAGTCTGTAAAGGGCTTTCGCCTGCTCTTCGATAGTCTCTGCACGCTGTGTTTCCCTCTCCTTATGGCACCTTAAGGGGATTCAGATTATTACCAACAAAACAGAGCCCCTCTTCCCCAATTTTGCTGACACTCTGCTCAGCATGGCCTTCCGCTCGCTCCAAATCCTGTTTCAATATCGCGAGTTTTCGGTCAAGTCTTCACTTTTTAATGTGCTTCTTCTTCTGTGGGCTCAGCTTGTGCCAGTTGTGCTTCTAGTATTGTCAGAAGGACATCTTCAATGTTTGTACGAATCTCCAAAGCCTTGTGCATCCTATCAGATACGTCAACACGTTGAAAGGCTTCTGATGGTGCCGCCGTGACAATGACCTCCAACCGCTGGGTTAAGACAACAAATGAGTCTTGTATTGGCCATTATCTGACCTAGCGGCTTTTGAGTTTGCTCCAAGTCCTCAATGGTCTGGAGATTCTTCTACAGAACATGCATGACATGGGTATCAATCTCGGCCTTCTCGGTCATAATTTGGCATTCTCTTACCTGCTTACTCAATCATTTCCTGCATCATCTTATTGAGCGCGTACACGTTACTTGTTTTTGCTTACATCTCGTAAATCAAAATTGCCCGTCGTTTTGGACCTCATGTCTGCATATCACTACAAAATGGTTCTAATGGCTCTGAGCACTGTGGGACTTAAGTTCTGAGGCCATCAGTCCCCTAGAACTTAGAACTACTTAAACCTAACTAAATCACGCACATCCATGCCCGAGGCAGGATTCGTACCTGCGACCGTAGCTGTCGCGCGATTCCAGACTGTAGCGCCTAGAACCGCTCGGTCACTTTGGCTGGCGCATACCACTACACCTAGTTCGGACTAGAAGAAGACGGTCTCTGCATAACCCACTACAAGTCGACGACTCTTTTACGTACTCAACAGTGTAATGCGTAAGCAGCAACTGTCTGTCCACGTATTCAAGTATGGGACACATAGTCACTTTTAATTTTGGTACATCTGCAGAGACAAGTGAAAATTAATCGTGCGTGATAGCAGGTGTAATTATTTTAACGAAAAACCTGGTAGGCAGGGAGAGATTAGAGTCGTAAAATCGCGCTTTATTTGTGTCACATCTTTGAAGAAAATTGTCCCCTCTTCATCTAGTACAGCTACCGATCAATAGTGATCAACGTACACTGAGGTGAAAAAGAGCCATGGGATAACGATACTCAAATATACAGATGATGGTAGTAGCGCCTACACGAGGCGTAAAAGAGTGTGAAAAGGTTTCCGACGTCGTTATAGCCGCTCGGCGGGAATGAATAGACTTTTAACGAAAAGTGGTAGTTGGAGCCAGACGCATGGGACATTCCATTTCGGAAATCGCTAGGAAATTCAATATTGTTGCGAGATCACAGTGTCAAGAGCGTGCCGAGAATACCAAATTTCAAGCATTATCTCTCACTACGGACAACAGATTGGCCGACGGCCTTCATAAAGACCGAGAGCAGCGGCCATTGTGTGTAGCTGTCAGTACTAACAGACGAGCTACACTGCGGGAAACAACCGCAGAAATCAATGTGGGAGTTACGACGAACGTGTTTATTAGGACAGTGAGGCGAATTTTGGCGTTAATGGGCTATGATAGCAGACGACCGACATGAGCGCGTTCGCTAACTCCAGAAGACATCATCTGCAGCGGCTCTCTTGGGCTCGTGATCATATCGGTTGGACCCTAGACGACTGGAAAACCGTAGGGCCGGCCGCTGTGACCGAGAAGTTCTAGGCGCTTCAGTCCGGAACCACGCGGTTGCTACGGTCGCAGGTTCGAATCCTGCCTAAACTTAGAATTACTTAAACCTAACTAACCTAAGGACATCACACACGTCCATGCCTGAGGTAGGATTCGAACTGCGACAGTGGCAGGAGCGCGGTTCCGGACTGAAGCGCCTACAACCGCTCGGTCACAGCGGCCGGTGGTTAGGTTTACGTAGTTCTAAGCCTAGGCGACTGATGACCTCAGATGTTAAGTCCCATAGTGCTTAGACCCATTTAAACCAACCAAAAGAGTTCCGATTTCAGTTGGTAAGAATTGAGAGGAAAGGAATATGTGGAAAACACTGATAATGAGAAGGGACAGGATGATAGAACATCTGCTAAGACATGAGGGAATGACTTCCATGGTACTAGAGGGAGCTGTAGAGGGCAAAAACTGTAGAGGAAGACAGAGATTGGAATACGTCAAGCAAATAATTGAGGATGCAGATTGCAAGTGCTACTCTGGGACGAAGAGGTTAGCACAGGAAAGGAATTCGTGGCGGGCTGCATCAAACCAGTCAGTACACTGATGAAAAAAAAAAAAAAAAAAAAAAAAAAAGAGAGAGAGAGAGAGAGAGAGAATTGATGGTAGGGTTCGAGTGTGACGCAGCCCCACTAAGCCAAGGACCCAAGTTGTCAACAAGGAAATGTGCAACTTGGTTGTGGCTCCATGATGGTGTGGGCTGTGTTTACACGGAATGGGCTGGGTCATGGTTATGTTCGGCTGGTTGGAAACCATTTGTCGCCGCTCATGCGTTTCATGTTCCCAAACAACGGTGGAATTTTTATGGGTGACAATGCGGTATGTCACTGGGCCACAATGGTTCGCGATTGGTTTGATGAACATTTTCGACAGTTCGAACGAATGATTTGGCTGCCCAGCTCACCTGACGTGAATCTCATCTAACAGTTAGGGGAAATAAGCGAAATGTCAGTTTATGCACAAAATCCTGCACCGGCAACACCTTCGCAATTACGGACGACTATAGAGGCAGCATGGCTGAATATTTCTCCATGCGTCTTCCAACGACTTTTTGAGTCCATGGCACGTCGAATTGCTGCACTACAGCGTGCAACAGGAGGTTAGACACGATATTAGGAGGTATTTCACGTCTTTTGTCACCTCAGTGCATATAATAAAATATCTCAAAGGGTATCACTAAACTTCAGACCACCACACACTGTGATATAATAGCAGTAGGTCACAGCAACACAGTTCAGTGTAAAGTATATTAAGAAGACACAGGTCAAGACACAATAGTACACAAGAATAGAGAAATAAAATATACAGTTTCATAGGTTTTCACATCAGTACATACGTGGCAGTATCGTTATGCATCAAATGGACACATCACGCTAAACAGTAAAATGCGTAACAAATGATAAGAGTAGTCTCATTAATGAAAGGAAGAAAAAGGAATGCTCCGCTGGTCTGACCTTAGATGGGCCAATTGGGATCGACCGACCTTCATTTCATTCTCAGCCAATGATGTCAACTCGATGGAGTGTGGAGGGATGTGGGGTGAGCACGCTGCTCTCCTAGTCATTGTCGGTTTAGCAGCTTCCGAGCCGCCACTTCCCATTCAGGTAGTTCCTCAACAGGCAACACGAGGCTTACTGGACGCCGTTCCAGTCCTCAAACCAAGGACCTGGGACAGGTACCCTACATGGCAGCCATCTACGCTGACCAACCAGATACGGAAGCAGACTTCTCAGTAACGAAGCGCTAAAATCTTCCAGGAAGCGAATGAGTTGAGATACTTTAAATGACTCCAACTTCTGCAGTTAATTGCATTGTTAGTGAATACGTTGATGCAGTGGTGGTTATAGTAGTTATTCGAATCACGTAAGAATGAGTAATACCCAAAGAGAGTGGAGATGATAATACATGAGTCGTATTGCGCAGTTCATAGTTCCTGAATTTTTAATTGTTCTAGCTTCGAATGAGCGACAGGAATCTCAAATTGCAAATGTTGTGTACAACTTGGGTCAAAACGGTAAGGAGAGATGTGATAAATATTGCTGTGGCAACTGTTGCCATAGGAAAGCCAGACAGAAGCAGAAATTATTTGCAAACAAGTTAACACAGTGAACAGCAAATTTATTTAACTTGTATTTCTCCAAGCGAGCGAAGACTCATTACAAATGATGCAGCAAGAAATAGAGTAAAGTTCTCAACGTCAATAAGGATGAGACCGTCTGAACTGAAGCACGAACAATGGATTTGGATCAGCGGCGAGGCAGCATCTGCATGGCGTCACATAGCGAAGAGGCTCCGTGGGCTAAGTGGCTGCCGCTGGCTGTCGGATATTTCGGCGGCAGAGAGCACTCGTGGTACAGAGCCACTGGATGCGTGGCTCAGCGGACATGCTCCATTGGGTTCACCAGATCCCACAAGATTGCGGTCAGCATCTGACAGAAACTTGCAGATCTGTTGTCAGCTTAAACGCGCCTGTGGGGTGATATTGATAGTGATACCACAACAAGGTTTTCTGAATTTAGCGGTGACTACGATGCAGCACTGTCCTTGTGAAGTCAGTGGTGTTGTTCTCCATGTAGGGAAAAGGGATGCTCTAGTTCTTTTTAGACTCATAGGTTATATCACGTTCAGTGGTCCACCGTCACCACACCAATGATCTCAGCTGGCCACCACATTGCTCGTCTCCACTTTCAATCCTGATCGAATAGAACGCCAGCATTACGAATATCGTGAACTCAGTAGCAGGTTCATCACAGCAGTCTTCAGTCAGCTGAACTCTGCCCGTTGCATGGTTGTCTCTTAACATTTACAATCACTATGCCAACAATGAATATCTCTTACTACTCGCTTATACGCGTTACAGGTTGCTTATATATAACACAGATTGTTATTGTTTCACTTTTGTTGTTGTTCTCCTCTGCTCAGTCTGAAGATGGCTCTGATGTAGCTCTCCATGCTAGTCTGTCGTGTGCGTCTCTCTCTGTTTCTGGTAACTACTGCTTGTTGCATTCGGGCCTAGATTTCCCACTAAAATTTTTACACTGGTCCCCATTCCTCCCCCAGCACTAACAGATTGAAGAACCCATGATGCCTCAAGATGTTCCCTATTAACCTATCTGTTCTTTTAGTCAAGTTCTTTCATAAATTTCTTGTTTCATCAATTCGATTCAGTAACCCTTCACTAGTTACTTGTTCTGCCCACAAAATCTTCAGTATTCTTCTGTATCACTACATTTCAAAACCTTCTATTGCTTCTTGTCTGTGTTGTTTTCGTTCAAGTTTCACAGCTGTAAAAGGCTAGCTCAACACAGACACCGCCAGAAAAGTCGTCCTAAGAGTTAAATTTATGATAGATGTTAACATACAGTAATGTATTACTTGCAGTTTTCGTCCTAAGAGTTAAATTTATGACAGATGTTAACATATGGTGAAGTGTTACTCGCAATCGCCAAACTGCATTTTACATCCTTTTCACTTCAATCATCGTAAATTGTTTTGTAGTCTAAACAGAAAAACTCGTCTAATAATTTAAGCGTCTCATTTCCTAATTGCTTCAGCGGCACCTGAATTAGACTAAAACAATCTATTTTAAAGATGTTATTCATTTCATTCAACTGGTTTTCGAAAATTTGTCATCGACGACAATTTTAGAGCGTCGTCGGCATACCATAAGGTTTTCATTTCTTCTCCCAAAACTGTAATTTACTCCTCCGTGGTTTATTTACTGCTTACTCTATGTAAAGCTGAATAAATAACTTGTATGGGTTGAAAAAATGTATCACTCTTTTCGCAATTACCACCGCTCTTCCATATCTTGAGATCATTATAACTGCAGTCTAGTTTTCGTTACATAATGATACAATTTTCAGTGTAAAACGCACTTTATAATTGTGAGATGTTTCGAACTCCAGATGTACACTCCTGGAAATTGAAATAAGAACACCGTGAATTCATTGTCCCAGGAAGGGGAAACTTTATTGACACATTCCTGGGGTCAGATACATCACATGATCACACTGACAGAACCACAGGCACATAGACACAGGCAACAGAGCATGCACAATGTCGGCACTAGTACAGTGTATATCCACCTTTCACAGCAATGCAGGCTGCTATTCTCCGATGGAGACGATCGTAGAGATGCTGGATGTAGTCCTGTGGAACGGCTTGCCATGCCATTTCCACCTGGCGCCTCAGTTGGACCAGCGTTCGTGCTGGACGTGCAGACCGCGTGAGACGATGCTTCATCCAGTCCCAAACATGCTCAATGGGGGACAGATCCGGAGATCTTGCTGGCCAGGGTAGTTGACTTACACCTTCTAGAGCACGTTGGGTGGCACGGGATACATGCGGACGTGCATTGTCCTGTTGGAACAGCAAGTTCCCTTGCCGGTCTAGGAATGGTAGAACGATGGGTTCGATGACGGTTTGGATGTACCGTGCACTATTCAGTGTCCCCTCGACGATCACCAGTGGTGTACGGCCAGTGTAGGAGATCGCTCCCCACACCATGATGCCGGGTGTTGGCCCTGTGTGCCTCGGTCGTATGCAGTCCTGATTGTGGCGCTCACCTGCACGGCGCCAAACACGCATACGACCATCATTGGCACCAAGGCAGAAGCGACTTTCATCGCTGAAGACGACACGTCTCCATTCGTCCCTCCATTCACGCCTGTCGCGACACCACTGGAGGCGGGCTGCACGATGTTGGGGCGTGAGCGGAAGACGGCCTAACGGTGTGCGGGACCGTAGCCCAGCTTCATGGAGACGGTTGCGAATGGTCCTCGCCGATACCCCAGGAGCAACAGTGTCCCTAATTTGCTGGGAAGTGGCGGTGCGGTCCCCTACGGCACTGCGTAGGATCCTACGGTCTTGGCGTGCATCCGTGCGTCGCTGCGGTCCGGTCCCAGGTCGACGGGCACGTGCACCTTCCGCCGACCACTGGCGACAACATCAATGTACTGTGGAGACCTCACGCCCCACGTGTTGAGCAATTCGGCGGTACGTCCACCCGGCCTCCCGCATGCCCACTATACCCCCTCGCTCAAAGTCCGTCAACTGCACATACGGTTCACGTCCACGCTGTCGCGGCATGCTACCAGTGTTAAAGACTGCGATGGAGCTCCGTATGCCACGGCAAACTGGCTGACACTGACGGCGGCGGTGCACAAATGCTGCGCAGCTAGCGCCATTCGACGGCCAACACCGCGGTTCCTGGTGTGTCCGCTGTGCCGTGCGTGTGATCATTGCTTGTACAGCCCTCTCGCAGTGTCCGGAGCAAGTATGGTGGGTCTGGCACACTGGTGTCAATGTGTTCTTTTTTCCATTTCCAGGAGTGTAGATTCGAAAAGATCCATAAGTTTCTGTCATGTGACATTTGTTTCCAAAGTCTATTCTATGCACTGACGGAACAAGTCATTAGATATTTTCAAACATCTTCTGTGTGAATTTCAACGAGTCGTCAGAAAACTTAGATAAATTGATGTATTACGAGTCATGTAGTTACAACGCGATGTATAAATTAAAGTTTACCCTGCAAAAATCCCAGGATTAGCGAAGTTTTACAGAAGCTCTATACTTAGTGCGGCCTTCAGAGCGAGATACTTTTAATAATTTCCACCATGAAAGTTTGTCTCGAAATTTGGCAGAAAACTCAAAAGATTCTGTTCGTACGTAAAGTACACCAACGGCAAGATAGAAAGCAGTACCTCCATCGTGCAATACTGATGGTAATGACACCGATGACGTGTCACTGAAGGGCAGTGACTAAACACAGCTTTCCGAAATTCCTTCACCAAAAATACATTTTCCAGAAATAGAATCATGAACTGCTATCACCATGAGTAACTAAGAACTAGATATTCTCGGTGTAGCGAAGCAACCCAAATGAATTAACAAAGACTCGTCTTCCGGTCCCCACTGTGGGATAATTAGACTCCTTTCGAACTGCTGCCAACATGGGTAAATTAGAACTAGATATGAACTGCTGCCAACATGAGTGACTTAGAACTTAGTGAAGCAACACAAATGACTTAACGAAGGCAGGTCTTGCGGTCCAGACTGTGTAACAATTAGATTGTATGGAGATAAAATAGCTCCATACTTACCAATCATATACAAGTCCTCGAACTACCTAAAGGCAGTAAAGTTTCACAGGTCACACAAACACTCGTGAAATGAAATATGAGTAAGCCGCTGAACAGATCCATAACACTGAGATCAATTTGCAGTAAGATTTTGGAATGTATTGTGTGTTCGATCGTTAAGAATGACCTCGAAGAAAACGATCTGTTAACACAGCCAGCAGAGATACAGAAAGTATCGTTCTTGTGCAACACACTAGCTCTTTATTCCCATGAAGTAATGAGTACTATCCGACAGAGGATCTGAGTTTTATTCCATATATTAAAGAGTTCCAGATGGATATGACCCCATTACTCACAAGCGGCTTCTAATCAGATTGCATTGGCGTATGGTCTCAGTTTTGCGACTGGATTCGGGATGTGCTGTCAGAAAGGTAGTAGTTCGTAGTTATTGATGGAATATCTTCGAGTAATACAGAAGTGATATCTGGCGTTCCCAAAGGAAGTGCTACAGGTCATTGCAGGACCAGAAGACCAACACGTTATTACGAACTTGCTCAATGTCTGAAGCTCTTTCTCTTGCGCAAATCATCCAGTCTTTCTGAAATTGTAATGGTTTGTTTGTCCGTACTTACATCACATCTACACATTTCCTTTCCATTCGGATAATTCCTGCCTAGTGCGTCTTTTATTTCTTTTTGTGTGTTAGTGTGCTATACATTGATCACGCTTCATGACTAAAAGTTGTGGATTATAACGACGAACATATACCCATCGAAAAACAGTCTCAATTCTCACTAAGAAAAGGAATCGAAATTTCTGTAGATGTCATCCACAACTAGTTACACAAACTTTTACGAATTGATCCAATGCTCCATAATATAAATTTAGCGCAGTCGTAAGAAAAATAATTTGAGTTTCGGGCTACACCACCTGTCATCACAAGATCTGACTACAGACTCCCAGAGACGAACGCACGAGGTCACCTCCAGGCACCAAAGTGAGCCAAAGGCCTCTACTCTGATTGACCTGATAATAGATTCCGTATTTCTGGATTTCCGTAAGGCTTTTGACACTGAACGACACAAACGGCTTGTAGTGAAATTGCATGCTTATGGAATATCGTCTGAGTTATGTGACTGGATTTGTGATTTCCTGCTGGCCCGTGTGGCCGAGCGGTTCTAGGCGCTTCAGTCTGGAACCGCGTGACCGCTACGGTTGCAGGTTCGAATACTGCCTCGGGCATGGATGTGTGTGATGTCCTTAGGTTTAAGTAGTTCTAAGTTCTAGGGGACTGATGACGTCAGATGTTAAGTCCCATAGTTCTCAGAGCCATTTGAACCATTTTTTGTGATTTCCTGTCCGAGAGGTCACAGTTCATAGTAATTGATGGAAAGTCATCGAGTAAAACAGAAGAGATTTCTGGCGTTCCCCAAGGTAGTGTTAAAGGCCCTTTGCTGTTCCTTATGTATATAAACGATTTGGGAGACAAACTGAGCTGCCGTCTTAGGTTGTTTGCAGATTACGCTGTCGTTTATCGAATAATAAAGTCATCAGAAGATCAAAACAAACTGCAAAACGATTTAGAAGAAATATTGGAATGGTGCGAAAAGTGGCAACTGACCCTAAATAACGAAAAGTGTGAGGTCATCCACATGAATGCTAAAAGGAATTCGTGAAACTTCGATTACACGATAAATCAGTCTAATCTAAAAGCCGTAAATTCAACTAAATACCTAGGTATTACAATTACGAACAACTTAAATTGGAAGGAACACATAGAAAATGTTGTGGGGAAGGCTAACCAAAGACAGAGGTTCATTGGCAGGCCACTTGGAAAACGTAACAGATCTACTAAGGAGACTGCCTACACTACGCTTGTCCGACCTCTTTTAGAATACTGCTGCGCGGTGTGGGATCCTTACCAGATAGGACTGACGGAGTACATCGAAAAAGTTCAAAGAAGGGCAGCACGTTTTGTATTATCCCGAAATATGGGAGAGAGCGTCAGAGAAATGATACAGGTTTTGGGCTGGTCATCATTAAAAGAAAGGCGTTTTTCGTTGGGACAGAATCTTCTCACGAAATTCCAATCACCAGATTTCTCCTTCGAATGGGAAAATATTTTGTTGACACCTACCTACATAGGGAGAAACGATCACCACAATAAAATATTGGAAATCAGAGCTCGTACGGAAAGATATAAGTGTTCGCTCTCTCCGCGTGGTATAGAGACTGAAATAACAGATAATTGTGAAGGTGGTTGAATGAACCCTCTGCCAGGCACTTGATGTAAATGTAGATTTCGCGTCTTGCGTAGAGCTATTGTTCAGCTCTGAAGCAACTTGGTAATCTGTGGTGCTTCCGTGCGTTAGACCGCGCTTCCCCTTAACACTGCGGTACGGACACCCGCTGTGTCGGACCGCCAGCCCTGTCACCCTTATCAGATCCCGGATAATCCTGCTGGTAGACGGAGGCCCGAGGCCTGGAGGG